>NC_092875.1:394983206-395283518 GCF_028372415.1 Notamacropus eugenii
TTATACCTGTTTAAGTAGCCATTCTCTAAGCTGATTTAAAAGATAGCAATCTTTTAATGTGACAGTTTCTTCATCTGAAGTTGCAGCATGTAAAAGCTGTTGAGCCATTGTCTGGTCATTGTAGAAGATGCTTTAAAATTTGATTACCTTTTACAATCATGTAAAAATTTTCCTGAAAGGGAATTGTCATAGATAACATAAAATTCCATGGATGTAAACTGATTGGCATAACTTATGGAATCATAAATATTAGTGATTAGAATGCTGTAGCAACTAGAACCAAGAGCCTGTTGATGAAATAGTGGAGCAATGTTAAGCCATATGTTTTCTGTTTCGGAATAGAACTCCTTTCCACTGCATTTTCAAAGCCAAATTCTAGCTATTCACTTCAAGTTTTAACAAGGAGAAATGGTGTTGACAACCCATCCATTGTGTGTAGTGAATATTCGTACCAGGCATTTTGATGTGTGACTCATTAGGATTGCTCTGAAGTGAATATCTTCACCTCTTCTGTTTCCTCTCCTCACCTTTCTGGAAATTATAAAAATCTTACACCACATATATGAAAACCTGGAAGGTGTTTTTTATCATTAAGCTGTAATATTGACTGTCAGGTTCTTATTACTGTAAGTACAGTACTATTGGATAACACAGCATGAACATGTGATACCAGTATGTGGTTAAGAACAGTATTTTAATTTTAAAAACAAAGGGTTTGAATCCATCTTTGCTAAAGTGCATTCTATCTTTTACTTTACCACCATGGTTTCCTATCTGTAATAATGATGGCACTGGATTTTGTTGTCTTTACATGAGAAGTCTTAGAAATATGTTCACACGTGTTAGCTCATTCTTAGAAAAACCTGTGACATAGGGAAGAACAGGTATCATTCCTTTTTTAGAGATGGAGAGACTCATGGTCAGAGAGATTTGACTGTCTTGCCTGAGGTTGTGTGTCCATAGCTAAGCTGAGAATAAAACACAGGTGTTCATCTTGCAGTCGAATCTTCTTTTTTACTAAACTATACCCAATTTTATACTTTTCTAACATTTGAATTATTCACTTAAGTTAAAAATGTTCAGAAAATCTGCTATTTTTGCTTGCAACAGTGAAATTATCTTAGTCACAAGTGGTATTTCTCATGCACATGTGTTCATCTTTACAATGCAACTTCTTAACATGTAAAAATGATTATTCAAGGGAACAAATAAATAGGCATTGCAGACACGGAATCAATATTTAGTTCAGTCACCCTGATATTTTAGGTAATGTGAAGAATTGTAGTTTTTCTCTCTCTCGTTGAAGTAGACCTGCATTTGTTAAACTTTGGCTTTCCTGTACTTGACCCTCCCATGGTAGTGACCTGGGGTTCTCAAAGGCAGTGCTACCATAAGTGCTAGGAGGTCCTACCAAGTTGGAAAAGCTTTGAGTGTGGGTGTAGTGCCTTTGTGGTCTCACAGCTGAGCTAAGCCCGGAGAGGTTCATCACCATGTTAATTTGAGGGTGATGAATTTTAGGGCTACCACAACTCATGAAAATTCTTGTGCTAAAGTTGCAGTGGTATTTTGATCTGCTTTAGTGGAGAGAATATTCACACTGATCAGATTCTTAAGATATTAAAGTTTGTATTAATAGGAATAACATACTTCATTTTAGGCAATATTTATGTGAATCTGAGTGAAGATTCAGCCATTAACATGAGGTTATGGCAACTGTTCCACCTCAGAGACAGAGAACTTATTCATGACAAGGTGCTAAAAATATCTATAATGAAAATGCAGTGTTATGTAAAAATAATGGGAGGGGGGGAGGGAAAGACTTATCCAGATAGGGTATTTGGATGTCTCTACCTAACTAGAACTTGTCAGCCTTGTTGTCCTTCATTATTAATATGGTGAAATGATGGAAAGTGAGAGCTGGAAGGGAATTTCGAGATTATCTAATTCAATTCTCTTAGTTTTACTAAGGAGAATGAGATCCAGAATGAGATGATGGGATTTGTCTATGGTCGCACCAAGTTATTGGTTGAGCTGAATCCTGAATCTTGTCCTCCAGATTCCTAGTCCAGAGCTGTTCCCACAAAACCACGCAGTTGTTAGAATCTGTTAAGCAGCTGAATGATGGTTTCTGTATGATTGTTCCCTTACAGTGTTTGTGTCACTGAGGCAGTGATATTTTTTTAAACAGGCATTTCCCCAATGACAGGAGATTCAGAGATGCCACCTGCCGTTAGTATCTTTGTTTCACATAATCATTAGTTCTTCCTCATTGAGAGGAACTAGATGGATTTTTTTGAGTGAGCAACGCTTTAGAGGGTGGGCAAAAGTTTCTTTGAATAGGTGATTTTATTTTTCTTTTCAGAGGCAACTCCTGCTCTAGCTTTGAAATGAATTAATGAGACATCTGTCAAATGAAGCATCTTAAATGAATGATTTTGCCATGTTCCAGGGTTGGACATTCTAGCTGGACAGGAGAAAGGGCTTAATTGTCCTGTGAAATCTGAGGAATCCTGAAGTCACTCAGTGGAAAAACAGCTCATTTAAAGGGGCCTGGCATTTCAAGAGGGAGAAAGAGATGACATGAAAATGTCTAAAGCAGCCTGAGAATCCTTGGGAAAAGAAGTTTTTTTTCAAAGGAAAGTGCCCCCCTCCCCACTCCCCTTAATCATATTCATCTGGCATGGTACTAATAATACCCCCTGTAATGAATGGTTTTTAATCTGATGTAGCTGGATTAACATTGTAGAATATCTTTGGCTTCATACTCCTTTTTTGTTCTTTAGAAAAAATGAGCTTAATCTGAATGGACAAGTGCTAGAACTTCTGGTCTATAGGGATATACTCTTCCTCAGTTTGTGTCTTTTTTATAGTCTAAAGATGTTTTGCTGTTTGTGTTTGTATCTAGCTTTCATGGTCCAACTGCAGTAAAATCAGATATTTGAAACAATTCAAGGAACTGGTAAGACCAGCCTTGATTCGACCTGTCTTAGCATTGTTGTGATGAAAGCATTTCCTAAACTGTTCTTGCAGGTTTAGAACTGGAAGGGACCTCAAAGGTCATTTGTCTAATACCCTTTATTTGATAGATGAGGAACCAAGTGCAGATAATTTATTCATATTTCCTAAACTAAAGTCACTTGGGGCATTGGCAGGCAGCAGGGCCAGAAATTGAACATATGTGCTGTCTCCAAACCCAGAGAATCCTTTCCCACTGTTTCACAAGGGATTTGAAGTACTTAATTTTAGATGTGAAATAGGAAGACATATTTTGGGATATAAATTGATATTGATTGATCTGTGTCTGTTTACGTGAATTAAAATGATTGTAGATTATTTATGGCATGAAGAAATGATAAAGTTCTCCATTTAATTTTTAATTCTAAAGACAGTAGTCATTGAACAAACACTTATTAAGCCTTTTCTGAGTACTCTATCATACTGAAGATGGGTAGAAAAAGTTTAAATCAGACCTGCATTGTAAACTTCTAACCTCAGATAGGTTAGACCAGAAACAGTGATGAGGTTTGGTTGCCTCAGGTCACATGACAGGACAGAGAGTACAGTGGCAACCTTACATTTTTCTTTTTTTTTTTTTTTTCTTTTTTTATTTTTTTTTTTTTTTATTTTTTTAATGTTTAACAATCACTGCCATATAATTGCGATTTTATCCCTCCCCACCCACCCCCCACTACCTCCCTCCCTCCCCCCGACTGCATACAATTCTGTATAGATTCTACATATACTTTCCTATTGAGTATATTTTCACTATAGTCATGCTATGTAGTCAGACTAAGATAGATGAAAGAATCCGTATAACAAATCAGAACATGATACACAAACAGATACACATACACAAACATGATCTGCTACATTATGTGAGTGACTTCCATATTTCTCTCTCTGAGTGTGGAAGGCATTTTGCCTTGAGGTCCACCATTGGGATTTTTTTTTTCAGAAGTTCTTGTGTTATTACAAAAATCTAAGTCTACCAGAAAAAACTCTCACACACTGTGGTTGTTGCTGTGCATAAAGTTCTCCTGGTTCTGCTCCTTTCACTCAGCATCAGGTCATATAAGTCCTTCCAGGCCTCTCTGAAGTCTTCTTGTTCATCATTTCTTATGGCACAATAGTACTCCATTACATTCATAAACCATAATTTATTCAGCCATTCCCCAATTGATGGACATCCCCCTGACTTCCAGTTTTTGGCAACTACATAGAGTGCTGCTATAAATATTTTTGTACATGTGGGACCCTTTCCCATTTTTATGATCTCTTGGGGATATAGTCCTAGTAGTGATATTGCTGGGTCAAAGGGTATGCACATTTTTGTAGCCCTTTGGGCATAGTTCCAAATTGCTCTCCAGAATGGTTGGATGCGCTCACAGCTCCACCAACAATGAATTAGTGTTCCAACTCTCCCACATCCTCTCCAGCATTTATCATTTTCTTGTTCTGTCATGTTTGCCAATCTTATAGGCGTGATGTGGTACCTCAGAGTTGTTTTGATTTGCATCTCTCTAACCAATAGTGATTTAGAGCATTTTTTCATATGATTATAGATAGCTTTAATTTCTTCCTCTGAAAATTGCCTGTTCATATCCTTTGACCATTTATCAATTGGGGAATGACTTGTATGATTATACATTTGGGTCAGTTCTCTGTATATTCTAGAAATGTGGCCTTTATCCCCGAGCTTAGCTGTAAAAATTTTTTCCCAATTTACTACATCCCTCCGGATTTTCAACCTTACATTTTTCGATGGACAGCTAAAGTCTTTTGGTGGCTACAAGCAGCAGGCTGTGTATTGTGCAGGTCTGGTTTAAGTAATAGGATGTCTGATCTTATGGAACACAAGACATGTATCTTAGGTTGTCACTTGTGGAAAGGTTTGTAACACGGTGGTAAGGCTGACACTTGACTTGAACCCATAGTTAATCTTGCCGTGTAATAATGAGTTAAGTTAGGTACAAAGCAAAATGCTATGTGATAATGTAGGAACAGCTAGGTGGCATAGTGGGTAAAGCACTGGGCCTTCAGGCAAGAGTTCAAATCTGGCCTCAGACACTTCCTAGCTGACCTTGGGCAAGTCACCTAACCCTATTTCCCTTCGTTTCCTTATCTCTACAGTGAACTGCAGAAGAAAATGGCAAACCATTCCATTATCTCTGCGAAGATAACCCCGTTTGAGGTCATAAAGAGTCAGATGGGGCTGAAAAATGACTGAACAAAAAATGTGATATATATAGGGTAGGGATGAGTAGAAGGTCTTAGCAGATATAAGAGTGTAGGGAAGATTTCATTGGAAGAGTAATGTTTCAGTTTGGCTTTAAAGGACGTTGGAATTTAGTAAATGAAGGTGAGGTAGAGAGAATATATTCTGGGGATAGGGAGGTATCTAGGTAAGAGAAAGTCAGGTGTGTTCCTCAGGGCCCGAGAGTAGTCCATTTTGGTCAGAAAGGCAAACTGTGGTACCAGATCATAGAGAGCCTTGAATGCCAGGCCTTTCATTTGATTGTCACATAGCAGGGATTAAGGGATTCTCCTCTCTTCCCTTCCTCCTTGTTGCAGGATTACATAGATCAATTAACTTTACGTGTAAATAACCTTTAGGCTAGCACTTGACTTGATCTCATGTTTAATGTTTTCCTGATCGCTAGAGTAATCCAGGAGTATATTTGCATATGTTTGTATCAATAAAGATATTGGCATTTCTCAATCAGCTAAAAACTCAGTGTCGCCATCAGTTCATCAGACCTTATTTGTTTAATGAACTGGAGGAACTGTCTTTCCTGATAGTGGTTAACTCATAGCTAGATATACTAATTTCCTTAATATTATTGAATGTGTAATTTAACAATAAAGTCAGCAATACAACAAAGATATGAATAATTATTTGTTAAGTTGTGAGAAAAATCACAGCTTGAGTGCCATGCCATACTGCACTGTAACTGGAGATGACTTCTTATTCCTGAAAATATAGTTCCACCATGTAGTTCACTCTGGATATCAAAGTCTTTTCATAAGAATTCTCTTCATCCTTTTTCAAGACAAAGGTTAAAAGAATTCCAATCAAAAAGAAACCTCCTTCCACTTCCTTTCTTCAGTTTCTTTCTGGTCATGGCAGAAGAATAAGTAATGTCTTCAGTCTCTCTCAAGTTTTTACTCTGAACAGTTTCCAGACTCCTCATAAAGTTTTCTTTGTAATGTTTCTTCATTAAATAAATTAAAACAGTTCTGACAACACAGACACTCCCTTCACCCTCTTTCTCTCTTTCTCCATAGTTTCTCTCAAAACATCTTCACTCACTATCCTCAGTTTTCTAAAAAATTACCAGCACTAGCTGCCAGCTGTTAAAGCTGCAGTAATAGTGAAAATAGTGTAGAAGTGACTTTTAAAACATATTACACTTAGAGCTGCGTCTGTGATAGTGCAAGTGTGACATTTTGTAGGTAAGAAAAATGAGGCTTGTGATCTTTGAGTGATAGGCACCAGAAACCAGTTATTTAAAGTGATAGAGCTGAGACTTGAGTTAAATCTTTTGACTCTGACTTCTCTTTCCCCACTAAACAAAGGTGTCTCATAATAGATCTTTGGAATCCAGAGATTCCAAACAGAAAAATAATAAAAAAATGCTTTATTTTTAGCTTATATAAGAGTTTATATTTGTAAACATTGTGGCTTTTTAAAAAATCCTAAGAATTTTCTTTGGAAACCGAATTTGTTCATAACAAAATGGGCTCATTTCCTATTGGACAAGTCACTTTTCTTCCCTGGACCTCAGTTTCCTCATCCATAAAATATGAGGGTTAGACAGTGCTCTTTGAGGTCCCTTCCATCTCATGATTCATGATCTTGGGATCCCATTCTGTGAAATTACATGTTGAAAAGGCAAAACTGCTTGTGGGAAAGTTTGTATTGCAGTTTCCTAGTAGTTTTTGAGATACCTAGTTATCATAGGCATATAGATTTAGAGCTTAAAGGTACCTTGGGGTTATCTCTCCTAACCTCTTTTTACAGAAGAGAAAACTGAGGCCCAGAGAGATTAAGTGAATTGTTCGAGGTTACACAGGTGGCAGAGCCAGATTTCAAATCCAAGTCCTCTGACTGCAAATCCAGCATTTGCTCATAGCATCATGCTAAATTCTTTAAGAACATCATTAAAAATACCTGCTACAAAGTACTTTTTAAAAATAAATGCTTCAGTGCTTGTGAAATAGATCTGCAGTCTTAGGTTTAGAGGAGGTAGTCAGATTTTCTTTTAACTCAGACCTTCTTTCTACATTTTCTTATACCTCACACTTTTTTAAAAAAATTGAATAGCCAGTTATTTTAATGATATGTAAGTGTAAAATCTTCTCAAGTCCTCGTGAATTAATGTGGGATTAATTCTTGGAACACAAGGTCTGGCAGGTTCTTTGATATCAAATTGGAGTTTGGGCCTGGTCAGTGAATTTGAGGACCAACCCAGATAAATTCAGAGAGGGTGATGAATTTAATTAGAAATGTCAAATTTCTGTGAGATAATTAAAATACAGTCTTTTTCATTGTGAATTCAATGATTGTCATCAATCACAAACATCTCAAGATGCAAAAAAAAAAAAAAAAAGGAAAGAGAATCACATAAGAAACTGAACTTTTACCGTGTGCGATGTTCTATTTTTATTTTTAAAAGCATATTTATGTATAAATACACATGCATATGTAATAAGGTAGTGACAAATGACTCAGTTTTTATTGGTGAGGTGATTGGGAACTGGTAAATTTCATTCAGAATCATTCACTAAATCACCTAAGCTTTTCTCCCTTGTGGGGAAGGTATTTGTTCTGTTCTTGCTCCTTCTGTCTTTAGTGAATCTTGTTTCTGATTCAGTATCCAGTGGAGATAGACTTTCATTCATATACCTGCTTCAGTTACTAACGTGTTAGAACATTGGACTTATGTTCCCAAGTTCCTGATAACTTTCTGAAGACCCAGTTAGAGTAAAGTATGAATTGTACTCATTAAGGATTTTCACTGTAATATACAGTGTCTATTCCTTCTTTAATTTACAGTTGAGGATGCTTGAGTCCTGAAAGGGAAAGTGGTTTACCATACTGAGATTGTATAATGCTAGTCAAGTAGCTATGCCGGTTGTTTTTCCTTATTCAAGTACTGTATGATTGGAGATATGTTTCTAGGGACATTTCTTTTGAAACAGAATTTCTATTTGTATTGAGAGAGTTTTTCTTTTGAGGTGCGGTGGATTTGACCAGTCCATTCCTGACTCCATTTTGGTATTCCATGAGGGGAGCAAAGTGTGAGTTTTCTACTGTATTTGGCTATGTAGTTATATGGTTGTAGTCTTTGTTATGAATGCTTAGAGACAGATCAGTTTCTTGGAGGGAAGGAGCAGTTTGATGACAGGATTTAGAGATATGATTTCTTGCTATCATTTGCACTCATCTCTCTCCACATGCTTAAAGCAAGAAAGTTGAAACCCTTAGGAAGAAAGACTGCTGATGCCACCTTACAAGTCCAGTCCCTTTGGCTAAAAAGCTGGTCGAAGAGCCAAATCCCCTGAGTTCTCCCGCAGGGGAGTGGGACGAGATATGGACATTCTGCCATACTCATTAGTCATCATAGGACTTACTGACGTAGTAGACTGGATTGGATTGGATTTCTAATCCAATACTCATTTTAATATATCATACCTCTGTGTATTGGCTTAGAGTTCTTGCTGTTTTTACTATGTTAAATTAAAGGATTATAAGCAAATTGATGAAGATACTTAAAATGTTGGGTTGTTTCTCTATTCTTTTCAGATCAAGATAGTTTAGTTTCTTCTGCAGTGTGGCCAGTGCTTTTAAGAAGTTGAATCTCACTTTGACAGATTGTATGATGCTTCTAATGTTCTAATAGAACAGATGGACATTTTAACTGCACAGAGGGAAATTAGATTTCATTAATGATACTCTCATCCAATGGGGGATTTGAACTTCAGAGGGATTTGAACTTTAGCGGTATATGGTGAGTTGAGAGGAGGGGCAATGTTAGAAAATCAGAAGGATGTGTAGTTAGTGTTTTGAAATGTAAATTATTTTTGATTAGAAAGAAAATGGAATAGCTTACTGTAGTGTTATTGTGTTTTTAGGTAAGAAACCTAAGATGAAAAAGTTTACTTTCACCTATCTAAGTTTTAAAGCAAATTCATTGTGTGTGTATACATACACACACATACACATTTATATATACCTATATACATACGTATTATATATTTTAAATTTTCTGTTTTCTTGCATTAAGAAAACATTAAGAGTAGCACATTTTATAAGAGTTAAGTCAGTCAGTTGGATTTACACATTTATATCTTTTACAGTGATTAAAAAAAATTAAAGCAACTTAGCATGTTTTTGTTAGTGCTTCCTTTCTGTACCAAATTTCAGAAGTCTTACTATCCATGAAAACTGCTAGCACCTCAAATTCTTTTTCTCTGAATAGAAAGAAGAAAGAAAAAAAGAACCCCCTTGCTTTTACTACAGATAGTCAGTCATCTGTGAGTATAAATAAGTATGTTGGAAGTGAGACATTTCCTTTTACCTTAGATTGAATTTCAATCTCTTATCTTAAGCTGAATAGCATTTGTAGTGTAGAAGTAATGTATCTAATCAATTAATTCTCCAGAGTTTACCATTCCTTTTCTGTAAGATAAAAGAAGCTTTAAAACACAAAAATACAAAGAGAATACAAACTCATTGTCATTGGTATATAGAATATGTACTCCAGATGCAGAAACAGAGAGAAAACCTATTCCTTGGTGGGAGTGTTCTTTTAGTGATGTGACTGTGGTGCAGCCGACTTTCAGGCTTATGTAAAAATTGAATCTCCTGGATGAAAAGAAACAGTTCTATGTTCAACAGATTAGGTCCCTGTCACTCCTTTCTTCTCCCTACCTTTCTCTTTCCTCCCTTTTCCTCCCTGAGAGTAGTGGTTATATTTGTAGGGCATGGGGGCAATTCAGTTTTCATTAAAAAACAGCAGTTATGAACTAATTTTATAAATCTCCATCAAGATTTATTAGGGGCAAAATTTCTGACTTTTAATGACCAAATCCTAGTGAATCTCCTGTGACGTGGCTAAGGGGAGGTAGGGAGGAGTTCTCTGTCAAATGTGCCATACTGAAGGACTCTCTCCCTGATTTTCTGCACCTATCTCCACTCCACCTTTATGAGATACTTGATTTGACTGCCAAACATGCAATCTTTGTGATTGACAACTCCTGCTACTCAAAATACATAGTGCTGGAGAGCCAGAGAGGAATCCTTTCCAGCTTTAGGAAGCACTATGCAGTGCCAGTGGGAACTACTCAAGCCCATGGTGTCGGGATAGAGAGGAAGGAAGCAGGATGCTAAGTCAGCTCCATACCTTTTCTAATAGAAGGTAGTATATTAAGGATTCCAGGGCTATTTAATTGGTGACACATGGCCTCTTGATCCCTGTGTGGCTTCTCAGGTTCCCTAATCAGCCTCTTGCCACCACTATCTGGGGAGCAGATGGCAATTATTTTGTGAGTATGTGCTTTTAAGAATGTCAGTTTCTCAGGAACTGTATACGACCTCTAAGATGTCATCAGCTTGCTTGGGTTCTATTCGTCATCTCTGCAGATGAGTCTTAAATCAGCATATGAAACCATTATTTCTCTCTTGAGCTCCAGACTTATATATGCCTGTTTTATATGTCTACCTCTTCAGAGGTGCCCTGTAGATATCTAAATCATTATATGGTCAAAACAGAATTTATATTCTTCCCTAAACTTACTCTTACTGGCACCACCATCCTCCCAAGGATGCAGGTTTGCAATTTTGATGTTATACCTAACTTTGCACCCTCACTTTACTCACATGTGCATTAATTGCCAGTGTCATCTATTCTATCGCCAATATTTCTGATGTCTTTCTCCTTCCCTGTACTTTCAGGAGACTACCCTAGTATAAAACCACATCACCTTTTGCCTGGTCTGTAGCAATTGCTTCCGAATTAGTCTCCCTTTTTCCGGTCTCTTTCCTCTCCAATACATCCCTCCACAGAGCTTCCAGAATAGTTTTCCTAAATCTCAGCTTTGACTATGGCATTCTACTGTTCAAGAATCTCTAGTGACTCCCTATTATCTCTGTTATAAAATAGAAACTCTTCTTTTTAGCACATGGTACCTTTTACATTCTGGCTTCAGTATATCTTTACAGACTCATTTCATATTGTTTCACTTTGTACATGCAGTATTCTAGAAAAATGGAAAAAAATGTACTACTTGTGATACCTTATATGCAATATTCTGTATTCCACTTTTCTTCTTTATATAATTTGACATCTTTCTGCCCCTTTCCTTTCCCCCTTCAAGTTGTTAACACTCCCCCTATACCATATATACTTCATATGTAAGTGTACGTATGTTGAATCACTCCCCTAGAATCTAAGTTCCTCAAGCTCTGGGACTAGTTAATTTTTGTCTTTTTATCTTGAGAGCTCTTAGCACAATGCTTTGTATATAGTAGGTATTTAATAAATGCTTTTTGAAGTGAACTTTTAAAATTCCCTTCTCCGCCCACATCCTCTTTCATCCCTCCTACTCTTTCACTAGGAGGAAACTGCTCTTTGGCCTTATACAGACTCTTCTCTATTCATTAGTCTCCTTGCTTGTCTTGGGTCCGTAACCAGCATGGAGCTACCCATAGTCAGCTTGAATTCTTGACCTTGTGCTTTTCCATTTCCTGACTGTGGGCTGCTGGAATGCTTTTGGGGAAGGCCATAAAACTTGATGATTAAATCTCTAAAAATTCACACTTTCTTATTCGAAAATTGGACTGTTTCTTGCAGCTTAGTAGTGCTTTCATCCATCTCTTATTCACTCTTTCTTTTCCATTGTGGCTGTTCCAAACCTTTTCTATACCTAATCTCCCAACCCTACTTCTTCCCTCTTCATCCTTAAGAAATGACCTTGTTACCTTTAATTATGAGTTTGCACATGAATTCCCTCAAATATTTTTTTCTACGTCAGATGAGGAGATGTTTCCTCCTCCTTTCTAATATTGTTTGACCATCACATCCCTCAGTCTTCCCTCCCTTCTTTCAGCCCCCCTTCCTTTTACTCCCCTTTTTCTTTACTACTTCTTCCCTCCCTTTTAGCCTCCCCTCCCTTGTCTTTCTCCTGTCCCCTCCTACTGCCTATAGAACTAGTTAGATTTCTGTACTTAACTGAGTTTGTTGTTCCTTCCTTGAACTAAATCAGATGAGAGTAACTCTCAAACGATGCTCATCTCCCTACCCTCTTTCCTTCTACTGTTATACATTTTTGTGCCTCTTCTTGTGGTGTAATTTACCTTTTTCTGCCTCTTCCTTTTCACATCTTCTGTTATAATCCCTTATTATCACATCGTTTAATTTAATCCTACTTCCTCTATCTTTGTGTATATCTTTTAAATATCATAATTTAAGTACACAATTCTCAAGATTAACAAGTATCATCTTCCCTTATAGAGATGTAAACAGTGTGCCCATATTAAATAACAAGTTTTTTTCCCCTTCTTTACCTTTTTATGCCTCTCTTCAGACTTGTGTTTGAAGATTGAATTTTCTATTGAGCTCTCTGGCCTTTTCATGAGGAAGGTCTGGAAATCCCTAATTTCATTGAATGTCCATGTCCTTGCCTGAAATATTATGCTTAATTTTGCTGGGTAATTGATCCTTGGTTGTAGTCCCAGCTCCTTTGCCTTACTAAATATCATATTCCAGTCCCTTCATTCTTTTAATGTAGAAGCTGCAATGTCCTGTGTGGTCCTTACTGTAGCTCCTCAATATTTGAATTGTTTCTTTTTGGCTGCTTGTGGTGTTTTCTCCTTCACTTGATAGTTCTGGAATTTGGCAATGATATTCCTTGGTATTTTCAGTTTGGGATCCCTTTCAGGGGTGAATGGTGGATTCTTTTGATGACTATTTTGCCCTCAGGATCTGGGACCTCTGGGCAGTTTTCCTTGATGGTTTCTTGGAGAATATTTTCCAGGCTCTTTTTTCATTATGCCTTTCTGGTAGACCAGTAATTCTTGAGATTTTTCTCTCCTGGATCTATTTTCCAGGTCTTCTCCTGGTTTTTCCAATGAGATATATTACATTTTCTTGTATTTTTCATTCTTTAGATTCTGTTTGACTGATTCTTGATGTCTCATAGAAGCATTAGCTTCTGCTTGCCCAATTCTAATTTTTAATAGATTGTTTTCTTCAGTTAAGTTTCGCATCTCCTTTTCCGTCTGTCCAGTTGTTCCTTTTAAGGAGTCCTTTTATCCAGTTAGTTTTTGTATTTCCTTATCCATTTGTCCAATTTTCCTTTTAAATTCTTCTGTGATTTCTTTTTTCACATTTTTAAAATCATTGGCCAGTTTTTCTTCTACTTCTCTAATTTGGCTTTTAAAATCCTTGAGTTCTTCCAAGAATTCTCTTTGGGCTTGAGACCAGTTCATATTCCCTTCTGAAGTTTCAGATGGGAGTACAGTCTCAATACGGACCTCTTTGGTATTCATGTTTTGGTTCTTGTCCCCATAGAAAGATTCTGTGTTTTTTTTCTGGTTTGCTTCTTGCTCATGATGATTGTATTTTTCCTGGCTTTTAAAGTGAATCTCCGCTTCTGGGGCACAAGGGGCTCTGTCCCATGGTTCTTCTGCTTAGAACTTGAGGCTTTGTGTATTGTGGCCTCTGGTTCTTTCAACTGGAAGCTAAAATGCAGCAGCTTACTTGGTACTGAGCTGGCTGGTGTGCCAAAGCAGAGGCCAGGTGAAGTCTTCCTGAGTTTCCCAGGAGTTACCCTGGAGTTAGCTGTGTTAAGTGTGGGGAGGGGTGATCTGGCCACAGGCGATCTAGTCTCCTGAGCTAGAGCATAGGCAAGGTCAGCAGTTGGTGAACCCCATCTGCGCTAGTGTCTTCCAAATTCCCCTGGCTATGCTGAGACATGCTTGGGGTTCTGGTATTGATAATTATGGTCTCCACCCACCTGGGGCTCAGGATCTCCTCCCGGTTTTCTGAGGTGGGGCTTTCTGGCACAGCTCCAGTCCTGCACTGGTCTCCTTCAGCCACAGCAAGAGGGATCCCCCCTTTGCGATTTTCCTAGCCTCATGGGCTAAGAGACTGTTTACCCCTTTGGCTGATCCCACTTGTTCCAAGATTTTTCCTAGGGAAATATTCTCTGGATTTTTTAAGGTCAACAAGGGGAAGAGAACAGCACTTACAGATCACTCTACCATCTTGGCTCCCAGAATCCTCCTTTCTATCTCTTCTGCATCAGTGTCACCTCCTCACTCTTCTGGGATGTTTTCCTGGCAGTCAGACCTCCTGTCTTTTGCATCTTTAATTTTTTCTATTTTACTATTTATTGCTTTTTGTTCTGCTTACAGACTTGCTCAGTTCTCCTGTAGGTAAACAAACAAAACCTGTTCTCATCTTTTTTTCCTTTTTTTCTTATAGTCTTTCTCCCTCTCTTATCAGTGAATTTCACCAAAGGCAATCCTACGCTTTTTTGTCTTGACTTATTTGTGTTCCTTTACATTAAGGGTAGGCTATTATATCGTGATGTTACTCCTCCTCTCCTTCTTTGAGAGCTCCTTGAATATTTTACTTTCCTTTTGTGATCCATTATGACTGTTCATCTTCCTTTCCCTTCCTTTTTTTTTTTTTGGCTTGTGTAAAGTGCTGATAATGGCACCATCTTAAACACAATGACCAACCATGATTATAGAGGCCCAGTGTTAAAGAATGCTACCTACTTCTTAACAGAGAGGTAATGGACTCAGAAACCAAAGGTAACATACATTTTTTTGGTATGGCCAAATGTCATTTGTAAATGTAAATGTGTTTTGTTTGATTATATTCGTTATTAGGGTTTTGTTTTTCTTTTATGGGCGGTGGTATGGGAGGAGGGAAAAAATGCTCATTAATTAAAAAAAATAATTTTAGAAAGGTTAGTGTTGGATTGTTGCCTATTTGAGGCAGTGTGATATAGTGGAATATTCTGGATTTGGAGTTGGATGATTTGGATTAAAATCTTAGTTTTATTACTTGAGTCACCTTGGTTGAATCATAACTTCTTCAAGCTTCAGTTTTCTTGTATATAAAATGAAAAGGTCAGATTTAGGTCTAAGGCTATTGCTCTTATGATTTTCTATGATCTTTTGGTTATCTGATCAGAAGGAAGAGTAATAACCTGTTGAATTTCTTCTGTTATGAATCTTTAATGTTTACTTTCTCTTGCATTGGGAGTAGAATTGATGTTTACATAGCACTTCACCTTCTTTAACTTTCACAACAATCCTCTGATATAGGTAATCCAAGTCTTCTTATTTCCACTTTGTGGATGATAGACTTGGGGTCAAAAAGAAGAGGTCATTGTGCCTTGCTTGAGATCATGTGACTTGGAAGTGGTTGAATTGGAATTCATCCCAGGTCCTTTGACTCCCAACCAGCATCCTTTGCATTGCTTCCTAGTTGGCACTACTACTCACATGAACTGAGAAATATAATCCTAATGTAGCAGAAAAGGAATAAGATGTTGATCTTCAATTCAACAAACAGTAAGAACATTGAAAAGCACATTTATTGAAGGATAATGTGAGATATAAAAGCTAGAAAGAAGAGTTGGCAGCCAAATAGAATGACTGTAGCTTTTTCTGAGTAGGCTTTTTTGGTATAATAACTCTTATTAAATGACCACAGGGTAGGTGTATCTTAGGCTAGTTCTGGGTTTGGAAACTTGGAGAGTTTCAAATCTCTTTGTTTCTGGGGTATATCTTTGGCTTATATACAGTGAAACTTAAAAGGAATAGACATATTGTTCTAACATATTTTGTTGTTACTTAGATAGATCTATTCCTGATATAGTTTTGAGGTTTCCAGTATACCTAGAAACACATTAAAGTTTGATAATCAGTCCCACTTTGCATTGTTATCCTGACAGTCTTTTGAAATCCTTCCCTTCCTTGAGTTACATTTTATGTCTCCCCCTCGTTGAAATTTTCCAGAGCTCCCAACGTTACCGTAAGTTTTTCTTCTCCAGTTTCTCATGACACTTGTTTTAGACCTCTCCTGTGTATTTGTATACTACAGAAGTGGCACTTCTACTATACTTATTTGCGTATTTTTTCTTATTCCCTTCCATAGTCCAAAAAGTCTGGATTCTTATTGGTCTCTGGGATCCATTGGGTGTGGTAGGATGCCTTTGCTTTGGTCACAGGGCACTTCTCCACTCCCTTTCCTCTGCTTTACCTTTTTGGTGACACTTCCGTGTTCCTACTTCCTATTGAATTCATTTGGGTCTCATTTGGCCAGTGTTGACCTAGAGTATCTTTGCTTAAATAATCTGAGATGGGAAACCAACCAGATGCTTCTGAATAAAAAACTCCTTGTTTTCTCTCTAAAACTCATGCCCCAAGATTGCCCCTGTTTACTATCCAGGCATCTGGAATCTATTAGGAGAAGGGATGTAGGTAGATGTAGCAGCCTCTCTTAAGGAGCAATACTGATCCCATTTTTACCTCCCCCTAATCCTTGTCATGTTCAGAAGACCAGCCTAATTGGGGTCCAGGGTATAATCCTTGTTGTCCCTTCTTTCACTGCTCTAGGTTTCCCATGCTTCTGCCATAGATATTTGATGTCCCCCTGTCTCCTCTTCTCCCCTTCCCCAAAACATAGTAAAAACAACCAATAACCAGGCTGTAATAAAAAGACTTACTGTATACATTAGTCTTTTGTGAAATCTCCTCTTAAGTCCGGTAACTATTGTGGTGAACTGGGATAATCCCCCTCCTAGAATGTAAGCTTCTTGAGAGAAGACATTATATCTTGTTTCATTTTTGTATCGGTAGGGCTTACCTGGTACAGCGTGAAGTGCATATAGTAGGTATTTAATAAATTACTGTCAAATTCATTATCTTGCTGTATTGGTGTGATCATTTCTTATATAAATGGAAATAATAATCCACAACTAGAATTAAATTCTTTGACTTCATGAAACTAACATAGCTAAACTAATTTTATGCTATGAAAAATAAAATGCACAAATAGGGACTATTCTATATTAAACTTATGGTTATAAAAGAGGCTTTAGAATTTTTTTTCCTCTTCTATAGTACTGATAAGCAGAATGAGCATAGTGGACTTGGAATTAGGACATCTCCATTTGAATTCCACCTCCAATCCTTTCTAGCTGTGAGGGTTTGGTCAAATCATTTAAGCTCTTTGAGCCTCAGATTTGTCTTCTGTAAAGTAGGTAAAATAAGACACGTTGAGTGTCAGCTGCACATGAATATGAGGAAGGTGCTTTGCAAACCATAACTGTTTAATAAGTATTTAGTAAATAAATATATACTAAATATTTAGCATTGGATTGAGTTAGGAGAAATAGAGTCTTGCCTCCCCTTTATCTCATGCATGTGACCTGGGCCAAGTCAATTCACTTTTATGGGCCACAGTCATCTCATCTCCAAAATGAGAGAGCTGGATTATTCATGACCTGAGATGTCCCTTCCAACCTTTCTACTACGATCCTGTGTTTTCTGATCCTGAAAGATTTGTGTCCATGACTTCTATAAAACTTCCAGGGTATATTCACCCAATATTGAATTAAAATTCCTCTGGTTCTTTTACCAGACTACGGATTCTGGGAAGGGGGAGGAGAAGGAGGAGAGGAAAGTGTTATAATGTACCTGCCACTTAGGTTGTCTTATGCATTTCCTTCATGATATTTGGCTATCTCATATTCTAAAATAGAGAAACAAAAAGATTTAAAAAAACTTATTTGGATATTGCAAGTAACATTCCCACCCCACCCCCAACTCCAGATGGTGTATCTAAGTAAATTTTATTATTATATTTCAGAGACTATTGAAGTAGGATGAAACTGCCACAACATGATCATCTCCTGCTGCTTCCTTGCTGTTCAAGAGTAGCTGAGTAATCTATCAAAAATAAATTTAAAAAATGAGGCTTTATTTCTAGAATGAGAAGATCTGATCTGTAACATGGTTCTAGTACCAGTTTTATATGAGATCATTTGGGAAGGAAAAGCAACACCCTCTCCATTTTGGTCTGTATGCTACCATCTGTTCTTGTATTTAAATCTTCACAGATGTTAATGGAACGTACCATGGTGTATGAAAGAGATACGATTCACCATGATTTGACACTGGTGCCAAATGAAAATGGCAAGCTGTGGTTGAGGGAGTGTCATTTAGACAGAATAATTCATTATAGATTACTGAGTACAAGTTCATTTGGACAGAGTGCTTGGGATTAAATGGTTCCAGTTAAATTTTTGAATTAAACATTTTTAAATGCACTAACAATCCATTGGAGAGAGCTGAAGTCAGGAAAGGTGGGCTCAAATTCAAGACACTGACCTTGGGACAGTGGGTATTGTGACTGCTCTGAACTTCACAGTTTCCTTATTTGCAAAATGGGGGTAGCTCTTGGGTTGCTGTGTAAGCCTCAAAGTGCTATTTAAACAAGAAGGGACAGCTGTTGCTATTATTATTATAATTATACTTCAATGATCTGTTAGCAAGGTGTAGGTACTCCAGCCATTAATACAAATCTGTGTATCTTCTGTAACTTAGATGATGACCTTATAGAGTTGCTGTGACTAAAATATTCCTCACCCTGTGACCAACATGGAGATGAGCCTCTCTCAATTTAAAGAGGGTTGACCTTAGACAGGCCTTTGATGAGACAGTTTTTAGAGTTCTTTCTAGTGTGTAGATCCTGGCAAACTTGTAGTATAGCCTTTGAGAACACAAGGTTTACCCCTCTGGGCCCTCACAGTGATGAAGCACTAGAGGAGGACCTAAAGGAGAAGTCATCTATAGATATTTACTTAAACAACATTTTTGCTCATGTTTGAACTGTTTGTTCAAATGATACAGGCATTTCAATATCTGTCATGGATTTTAAAAAAGTTAGTTTTGGTGAGAATTGTTTAAAAACTAGGAACATCTTTAAAGAAATCAGGTGGTGGATCTAAAAGAAGTGGCCTCTTTTCTGATCCTTCCAGATTTTTTTTTTTTAATCTACATGGGAATTTGTTGGTACAATTCACATTTATTTTCTACAGGCAGATGGTTGTGTTCTTTTATCTAAATATTGTGAGGAGCATTTGGAATAGAAGTGAAACTGATAAATGTACACAGGATGACTATATATACATATATATATACATATGAAAGTTGAGTTATTTTACTGTCTTCAAGGTATTTATTTGGATTCTCTCAACACTGTGATGTGAAGGGCAGGTAACTTAAAATTCTGAGCCTCAGTTTCTTCATTTATAAAATGAGAGGATTAGTCTGTCTGATTTCTAATACTTCTAGCTCTAAAGTTATTTGATCCATGGTTGGAGATTATAAGTATATGTATTTTTACATGTAGAAAAAATTCTCAGATCAAGAAAAAAATTAATCCGCAATTTAAAAAAATATTTAAACTTGTATCATGCAGACATAAAAAACCCTTGATGTTGTTGTTTTTTATTCCTTGCCCATTATGAAATACTTTGCTGTGATGGCAGAGATCTATGTGAAAGATGCTATTTATATAGTACTGATGAAATCATAAGCCAAGTACTTATTCCTGGCCCTAATGTAGTTGAGAGAATGCTGAAAGGAAATTTTTTTATTTTGCATTTTATAATTAGTTTTAAGGAAATGTCTCCCGTGAAGTTTTATAGTTATTATTGAGATTGTTTTACATTCAGGTTTAAGCTTGACTGCAATATAACAACTTCATACTCATGTCCAACTCAAGTGGAAATGCCATTATTAGTTATCATTCAAGCTTAATTTCCAGCAATTTTTTTCCCACTATCATTAGCACCTATGTTTCTACCATGAAAGATTTTTACAGGGACCTAGATGAACTCATTATATCAATACCAACATCTGACAGGCTGATTGTCATAGGAAATTTCAACACTAACGTTGGCAGCAAGGGAAAACATTCATTACCTTTCATAGCATTGGAAAAACTGTATCAGTTATGACTTCTTGCTCCATAATTAAGTCATCCAGTTGCCACTACCCATACTGTCTTTGTCCCATGAAATGAGAGAGAAAAATTATAGATGCAATTAAGATGTGGGAAACATCTCATTGATTCTTATGGATATCAGTTGGATAGGGACCAGAAATCCTTAAAACCAACATCCAGGACTGTTGTAAGCTGATGTCAGCATTATAAAAGCATACACGTACAAAAACATGTAAGAGGAAAGAGATTGATTTAATTTGTATCATGTCCTAGATGAATGGTAAGTAAGCCTTTGGGGTCATGTCCAGCCTGAACCAGAGTATTCAAAATTGTCACAGACTTCTGCTACCTAAGCAGCAGATTAAGGAAAAGTATATTTATGTGTAAAGAAGTAAGAACTAAATCAAAACATCTAGTTTATAGCTTATCCTTTGGTAAACTTGGTAGATGACATGTGGAATATTCATAAATGATGCTTGGCTCTACACAACCCTGGTATTTTTTTTGGGGGGGGGTGATCTGGACCTATGATTATGTCTGTGTAGGAACTCATGAGAAAACTCAGTATTTAGTCTCAGATAGTTGCCTGGGTATTGAGACCTTAAGAGACTTGCTCAAAGTCATAAAACAGGGTTATACAGTATTTGCGGGAGGACTAATGGTTTAGAGATTACTAATACTGAAATATTTCAAGGATGTATAGATAATCTTTTTAATGATGTAAACCTCCCTGTATATTAGTTAGTGTTTTAATGAGCTGCTGGGGACAAGAAAAAAATCATTTGCTTCATTACCAGTTTTTTTGATGAGCCTTTGTGAACTTACCTAGGCTGGTCTTTGGTCTATGCATTTTTTCTTGAGTCTATACTTTAACTCTTTCCAACTTTAAAGGACTTGCTTGCGCCTGGATATCAAGGTCTTTGCTGGTTGAAATCCCAGGGTCATTGCAAGGTCGTGATGAAGCACTGGAGTAGAATTTTAATAGTATTTGTTTATAATAATGTCTGATAAATAACTTGCATGAATTGAGTGGTGTCCAAATATTCCACTCTTGAGCTTAGCATTTGTAGAGAGTATTTTCTCCTCCCATCTAACTCAGATTCTCTCGATAGTATCCCTGAAAAAGTGGTGTACCAAGCAGCCAGTCAACAAGTAGTTATTAGTTCTTCACTTTATGTCACTTACTGTTCTAAGTATTAGAGATACTAAGGTAAAAATAGTCTCTGCCCATGAGCAGTTTATATTCTAATGCAGAAGACAACATGTAAACCTAGGTATGTACAAGATACAAAAGAGAAAGAATGTTACTTTAGAGGAGAAGACTTTGGTAACTGGAGGGGAGAGATGACTCCTGCAGGAGGTAGCACTTGAGATAGGAGGAACCCAAAGTCTTTAAGACTAAGCATTCTTGGGTGGGGGACAGGTAGGACTGAGGGATTGAGATTTGGAAATGGAGCATCCTGTGTGAGGAACAGCTAGGAGTGGTCCAATATGATGAATATATGGAGGGAAAGAGAGCATACGAAGACTGCAAAGAAAGGAAGGGTTCAGGTTGTACAAAGCTTTAAAGGTAAGGACTTCATAGTTGATCATGGAGGCAGAAGGGGAGCCATTGGAATTTATTGAATGGAGGAGCAGGGTAACATGATCAGACCTGTGTTTTAGGAAAATCATTTTGGTAACTGAATGGAAGATGGATTGGAGTGGGGAAGAGATTTGATGAAAGAAACCAATTAGCAAAATATTGCAGTAGTCTGTGTGTGAGGTTGAGGGCTTTCTCCAGGGTGTTGGCTGTGTAAATGGAGAGAAGGGGTCATGTGCCTGGAGATGTTGTGAAGGTATGAATGAATGACAAGATTTGGCAACTGGTTGGTTATGTGAAAAGGTAGATGACACTGAGGTTGTGAATCTGAGTAAAGAAAGGATGGTGGTGTCCTCAGCAGTAATAGGGAATTTCAGAAGAGAACGAGGTTTTGGGGACAAATTAATGAATTTGAGTTTGAGATGCCTATGGGACTTCTAGATTGAAATAAATCATAGGAAGTTTGATGCAGGACTGCACTTAAGAAAGAGACTAGGGCACAACATATAGGCCTGAAAGTCATCTGCATAAAGATAATTGAATCTGTGGGAGCTGAAGAGATCACCAGGTGAATATATGGTAGAGAGAAGATGATCCAGGACAGAGCCTTGGGTGTGACATGGATGAAAATCTAGCAGAGGATATTGAGGACTAATCAGACAGGTAAGGAGACAACCGGGAGAGAGCAGTGTCACAGAAATCCAGAGAAGAGAGTGTATCCTTTAGGAGAAGGCAGTCAATATATCTAATGTTGGGTAGAGGTCAAGAAGGATGAAGACTGAGAAAAAGTCATCCAATTTGGTAATTAAGAGAACTTTAATAACCTTGGAAAGGGCAGTTTCAGTTGAACAATGGAGTCTGGCTTCTGTTTGAATACTTTTAGCAATGTGAAACAAAATATTCTAGGTTTCAGATATCTCAAATTGTATTTTCTTATGTTGAGCCATAATTTCTTTCACTTGGTCTTAGTTTGATTCCCCCCGGAGCCGCACAAAATGTGTAATACTTGCTCCAGGTATTTGAGGACTACTAGAATGTCCCTTTCCCCTAAATTTTTTTCCCCCTCTTGTCTGAAAATTCTTAATTTCTAGACTCTTCATCATTTTCTAATCACCCTTTTTTGTATGTTTCTTTGTTGTCTTAGCATGTGAAACTTGGTGAATGTTGAGTACCTTGGGTTATTATTTTCTCTTGGTTTGAGCTCCATATTCCTGTGAATGTACCCTATAAAATTAATTTTATTAATAAATATCACATTTGACTCATTGGGCTTGTAGTCAGCTAAAATCCTTAAGCTGATTTCATGTAAACTGCTGTTGTCAAGCCTGGTCTCACCCATTCCACATTTGTACAATTTATTTTTGAATTCAAATGCATGATTTTGTTCCTGGTAGGAGCAATGTGGGATAATGGAGAAAACATTGAATTGGGGTATCAGGAGATCCAAGTTTTGGCCCTGGTACTGCCTCAAAGAATGGATGACCCTGGTCACACTAGTTTTCTCTCTTCTCAGTATCCCTACCATTCTATAAAATAAGGTAGTTGGACTAAGTATCTGTAAGATACTTTCCATTTATATGATGCTGTGACTTTTTAATGCTCTATATTTCTTACTGCTTCCAGCCTGTTGAAGTTGTCTAGAATTTTCATTCTGCCAGCCTGTTTTATTGGTCCTCATTTCCAGCTTTGTACCAGCTGACCGTATCATTAATACATTGATATCTTGAGTAATTTTGCCAAATTCCTTACTGCAGTATTCACTTTAAAAATTACATTAAATTAAAAGTTCCCACCATCCCTAAAGGATTTTCCTCAGAACAGTCTAGTGAGAGAGGCAGTGTAAATTTTATCTTCATTTTCCACGTGAAGAAATGGAGGCTGTGGGAGGTGAATGACTTGCCCTAAGTCATAGGAGGGTGACTATCTGTTCTGGACAGAAGCAGTCAGTGTTTGATTCTTCTTGTTTAGTTCCTTGAAATGAGGGGTCATTCAAATAGCTCCACACTGCTGTGTATCCAAAGTGTTTGTTCCTTGGGGCTACCAGTGTCTTGGCCTTTATCAGAAAAGGAAATGAGGTTAGTTTGGTGCAACTTTTTCTTAGTGAACTGAAGCTGATCCATAGGTATTATTAGTGGAATTGTAAGTTGAGAGTGCTCAAGCATATTGGGCAAAAGAAACCTTTATCACCTTGAATGTGAGAGTAAAAAGGTACTTTCAGAAGTACCTTTGCTTCTTGTCGATTACTGAAGCATATCAACACAGAACTTGGCATCTTTGAATGACTGCATAATCAAATGATTATATGTACAAAATAATACAAACCACAAAGTATTCTATAAATATAAGCCACTACTGTTATTAGTAGTAGTAATACTAATTATACCAGCTTTGACTGTTACTAGCTATGTGATCATGAGCAGGTAAGTCGTTTAACTTTTTAGGTCTGAGTTTCCTTGTTTGTCTAATAGGAGTAATAAAATTTGCATTACCCATTTCACAGGGTTATTGTAGGAAAAGTTCTGTGAAAACCTTAACAGTTCTGTTTCACTGTGTGTTGTTAATAATTGTGATAAATGCCATAGGGCATTAGAAAGGGGATGATAGTTCTAGTATGGAACTGGCTTCTAATCTCAGGGAGCTAACCAGTTTCTTACTGCTGTGGAGCATTTAATAGTTTCATTAATAATCTAAGTGAGGGTAGTGCTACAACATCACTATGCTGCCCCACCTGAATCTGTGTATTACCCAAGCTAGGTTCTCTTCAGTGAGAAGCATCTTTGGGCTACTTTGAGTCAGATAAAAGAAGGTAGAGATGTTAAATTATTGCTGGGTGCACTTTGGGTGGATCCAGACTGTCAGCTTGCATTTGGTAGTTGATTTATTAGGAAGATTTTTAATTTGATAACCTTTAAAAAATTCAAAACCCATTTTGCCTGGCCAGTGCTTTCATTTAGGCAAGATTGGTTGTGGTATTTAACACAGATTTTGTTTTTGTACATAAAAAACATCACTGATTGATGCACTTTTTTGAAATGATAAGAGCTGCCCCTTAAGAACGTGCCTCTCTTCCTGGGTTGTGGAACTAAATTGTGGTTTAAGTGTATTAATAAAGAAAACATGATGCATTTACAAATTAAAATTAAAAACAAACTGAATTGGGGTAAAGTGAATCAGTCATGGTTTTTTTATTACTGAACCATCATCAGATTAGGAAAACTAAAAATTGTATTTCATTAGCTTAGCAAACTTGTATTAATTATCCAGTGTGTTCCACTTGTACTGGGTGCTAATATTTAAAATTGTAGTTTCTGAAGCAAAAAAAAAAAAAAAATAAAAAGGAAACCAGAGCACTTTCAAGTTCCTATTGATTTTGGAATGTAATTTAGAAGTTCTTTATCTTTTTTTGTGTGTCATGGCCACTTTTGCCAGCCTGATGAAACCTATGGACTCCTCTTAGTAAATTTGTTAAAAACAACAACCATCACTTCCCAAGTTCATGAAGCTTAACAATCCCTGAAAAAATTACTCTAATTTTGTTGGCATGCTTTTAATTGATTTAAATCCTGAATGTCTATTTTATTTGTTTAAATGTAGGTTATAAAAGTTTACTTGTGAATAAGATGAACTGATAATGTGTAGGGCCCTTCCCTTCAAATGACTACCTGTTCACATTAAAAATAATAAATGGTGAAGCTTTAGAATGAAGTGTTACCCAGAACCTTGTAAATTATTCAGGATGGAGTTCAGTGGTATGGTACAAATAGTTTATGAACTTTTGAGAAATTTCCCAGTTGTGCTGCTGGTGGTTATTTACACAGACATCAGCCTTCACAATGGGACCCTTATGCATAGGCTAATGAACTGTTATGTAGAAGATACTTTCTAATATGTTAATATTTTATTTATAATTGTCTAAGTGGAAATATGACATCTTTTAAGCTTGGAACCAAATTGAACAAATAGCCCCTCTTAACCAGAACTGTTCTCAGAAGAGAACATAGAATATTTTATAGAATCCATGAAGTACATGGCACATAAGAAGTTCTTAATAGATAGTTGTTGATTTGGCTTGAGAATCTGAGAACTTTCTAGAAAGACCTTCTCAGGTCATGTTGTTGTTTTTGTTGTTGTGTTTGTCCTTCCTTCTTGAAGAAGACCATGACATCAGGTGACTTTGATTTGAGTGAGGGAGGGCTGTGCAAGGTCACCAACCTCACTTTCTTCTTGCTAGCTATTCTATTATATATACTTAAAGACAGATTCTTTTCTGGGGAAAGTAGACCATACAGTACTTTGTGGTCAACAGACTAAAAACCCCACTTAGTTTTGTGATGCTTGTACTACCTTTGCTTAGAGAAACACATACTACCCCAAAACCCGCTTACCTTCCTTACACAGGAGATTAAAAGTTGGTCTGCCAGCTGAGCATGAATTAACATTCAATGGCAAATGTAGTCCAACTCTGAAGAGTAGGGAAATTATTTTGTTTGTAAGAACCTGGAAAGAGATTCATCTGATCTCTCTGCTAGAAGACCTTTGATGATGAGGAAGCTACTACCTTCCAGTCCCTTATACATTAGGACAGTTTTAATTGCTGTGAAGTTTTCCCTTAAATTGAGCCAGTAGGGTTCTGTGCTTTAGGGTCAAGAAAATTAAGTTGAATTGTAGTCCTTCAGATGCTTGAAGGTATCTGTCTTTAGTTCTTAGATGGCCAAGGGAGCCAGTGAATAGAAAATGGCAGCCAAGCAGACTCTGGCCTATTATAAAGAAAAACCTCTTAACAAATAAAAGTATATGAGAGCAAAGTGGGCTGCCACTACTGAAAGGAGTGGCTTCCTCCTTAGTAGTGAACTTAAAGACTGGATGGCCATTTGATAGGGCTGTTGAAGGAAGGATTACTGTTCAGGTATGGCTTATAGTAGATAGACTGAAATCCCTTCAACTTAGAGATTCTGTAGTTTCAAATCTAACTATTCTGAAGATCCTCTTTGTGGACACACTTCTTCTTGAGGGTGGTTCCTAAAATATGTTAAGAACTGAACACAATGGAAATAACATTGAGATCACTTGCACTTGGTGTCAGTGACACAATTTCATATATGCAGGGTGTGAGACACTTTTGGCTCAAACAAATGTATATGAGGATATTTGACCATAAAGCTTTTTAGAGCCCTAAAATATGTGTATTACATTTCATAAGATCTCAGAGTTGTCAATGATTCCTTTCCAGAGAAGGGGGAAAAAGTCACTTTAGTTTTGGGGAAAATCATTGCCCATGTCTTCTTATATAACAGAGTGTAACTTTGACAGATAAACTTCATTTAGAAAAAAACAAACGTTATAAAGACAACAAAAAATCCCATTGTTCATTTAAAAATTCTTTTGGACTGACTTTTTTGGGATAGAAAAAAAACTAATGAATTTCAAAAAGCAAGTTTCATTTTATTGTAGGCCTAGAACAACCAGGAATCACCAAAAATTGGTTTTCTAATATAATTGAACTTTAAAAACTACTCAAAAGTGTCAATAAAACTTAGATATAAATCTGAAATGACCTTTTAGCATCATGTTGAACAGAGAAATATACCAACTTTTCTCTTAATTTAAGCTTCACTGTAATAAAGTCATGAATCCAAAGTTAAGACAGGTAATGTGTACTATGTGATTATTTCTGTGGGAGTGGTGGTACCATTGTAGCCTTTTCCCTCCTCCACAGTTGAAGGATCATCTGTACATGTTGAATATTAAAAAAAAAAAAAATCGACTAGGTCTACTAGTACTAATACCAACTAGGACTAGTTAGGCTGACTAACATGTAAGTAAGCCTTTTGTTGGAAATGAAAATACTCTGACTTTTTCCTCTTTTTCCATTAGAATAGAGTAGCTGAGTGGTATATTGGATGGAGCTTTGGACTTGGAGTGTGGAATACCTAAAGTCAAATCCTGTCTTAGATATTAACTTATGACGTAGGAAAAGTCATTTGGCTTTTCTCAGCCTCAATTTTTTCATCTGTTTCATGGGGTATTTAAATAATAACTTCTACTTCCTCCTTCCCTTCCCCTTTGAGGAACAGATGAGATGTAAACCTTAAATCTTCATATAAATGTTAACTATAATTAGAATTCATGTTAGTAAAATGTTCATTAGATAGATGACTCCCCCACCCCCTTCTCAGCTATTATTCTGTCTCCTATTTACTTTCAAACTTCTAGAAAGAAACACCTGCACTTTTGCTACCTTTGACCAATTTTCCTCTATTTCTTTTAGTCTGACTTCTGTCCCAAGCCCTGAGGACCTGGCAGACCCTCTTTCCCCCCACCCCAGTTGCTCTCAGATCTCATGGATCTTTTTTCTGCTAAATCCAATGACCTTTTCTAAGTCCTCACCCTTCTTAACCTTCCTGCCAGGTTTTATGCTCTTGACTATTTCCAATTTTGAATATTCTTGCCTCCCTTGCCTTTCGTGACCCTCCTTTCTTCTGATTTTCTCATATATTTCCTTCTTCTCAAGCTCTTCCCTCAGGGCTTTTCCTCTTTTCTCATTACACTTTCTCTTAGATTTCAGCCTCGGTTCAGTTTCATTTTTATGCACAGATCTATATAGTCAACCCCAAATCTTCTTTTCTGAACTTCATTTATGGATCACTGCCTACCTGTTGGGTATCTTATAGGCATCTCACACTCAACATGTTGAACACAGAATTTCATTCTCTCCCACTCTAAATCTCCTCTTTCTAATTTTTCTAGTTCTATTGAGGATACTGCCACCATCCTAGTTATCTTTGACTCCTCTTTCTTATTCACACTTATATCTCATCACTTCTCAGGTCTTATCAATTAAATATCTCATCTGGTCCTTTTCTCTTACCAGGTTCTCCCATGATTTAGGTCATCTCCTCTCACCTGGACTTCTAGAATAAACTCCTAATTGGTGACTCTCCTTATTTTTTCCTTCTCCAATCTACCCTGCCCATGGTGGCCAAAAATCCTCTGAGTTTCAGAGGTTGTGATTTGCCCAGTGTTGTAAGGCTAGTAAGCAGTGTGAAACCCAGGAATCTTGATTCTTAGTGTGTGGTGCTTTCCACTGTCCTTCAGGTGGTCTGTTTTCTTTGTTCTTCTTCCTCTAGCTTTATTTACCTTCAGGCCATTTTATTACTCATGACCACATCTTCCAAAGGGCAAATGAGTAAAAGAAGACAAAACAATTCAGCTGTTTTTAGGATTGATTTTGAGTTTTGTAGGATATCTAATCACTAGGCAGTGGATAATGGGTCCTTTATTTGCACCACTTAGATTCAAGAGACAGAGTGCCATTGTGAATAAAATAGAGAACTTGGAGTTGGAAGACTGGGTTCAAATACTTTCTGTGGTATTTATTAGCTATATGTCTTTGGTAAAGTAACTTAACCTTTTAGAGCCAAAAGTACCTCTAAAACTTATCCATTAAGTTATATGTGGTCGAGGTCTCTTAGAGGAAATCACTGGTTCTTGATGTGTTGATGTAGTAGCAAAAAGAATGTGTTATCAATCATTCTTCTGTTTTCAGTGATTTGATTCAAATTGTATCCTAGAATTTGGATGATTTTATTTCCTGACACGTGATATTTGCTCAGAGAATGCAAACTAATTGTAACATTATTCGAAGTGAGATTAAAGAAAAGTTCTTTTGGGGGAATGGGAAATAATTTAGCATTAAGCTACTTTGAATGATATTTGAAAAATCTATGCTTCATCTCCTTCCTTAGCATGAGTAATTTTAGAATTGACTTTAATAATACTGTTTTACAGTATTGTATAGCTTTGGAAATAATTTCTGCACTTCTAAATACAAGCTATTTAGACTTTAAAGCAGTGGAACACATATATACATTGGACATTGCCTCTTTTTCATTAATGGTGAGGTCATTCAAGTAAGTTCCCCCAATGACCTTGGATAATTGGGAATTAGCTGTATTTCCCTTGAGCCTTGTTCCTCATTATTAGGGAATTGCAGAGAGTGTTATAAAGGGGTCTGGCCTGCCCCAAACTGATTGTAGAGTCAAGGTTATTTAGGAAGTGTGACAGATGTGAATTGGTATGGTTCTAAAGCCTGGCACCTTGGTATTGACAAGAATAATAAAAAGGGTGTCAGGTTTTATGGTTTAATAATCTTATTGATATTATGATGATATAATACCGAGGTAAAATTGTAAACATGGAAGAACACTTGATATTTGTATAAGACTGAATCTCTTCCTGTTTGATCTGATAACCTTTAATGACAAGTGTGGGTGTAATCATGTTCCTTATAGGCTTTAACTCTATGGGATAAATTTAATTAGGTAAGAATGTATTGACGGGAAAGGTAAATAAACAGTATGTTGTGGTCATGCTTCCCATATTACTTGAAAAAACCAAACATAGAGGAGTTCAAACCACAGATAAATTGAGTTTCCATGGAAGAAGTCAGTGCTCAATTTACATGTTGCTACTGTGAAGTGAAACAATTTAAAATAAGGGATTTCAATTTTATAAGGTCTTCCAGTGGATAGTGTTAACTTGTTTACTTTTCTAAAGTAGAATTAGGATGTGTGTAGAGTAAGTGCTTAAAAAGTTAAAATGCAAATGAATGAAGGTTTTGATCAGTTTAATGAAAAAGCATTTATTAAGTGCTTATCACGTGCCAGGTGCTTATTACTAAGCCCCTGTAGTCCTTGCCCTCAGGAACTAGCCTTCTAATAAAGGAATTGAACACCTATAGGGAAAACTTGGGAAGTCAGGGATGGTGAACAGAGTCATGGATCAATCATATTGACATATCCTTTCCAGGAGTGGTGATATTGATAGAGTTTCTGTGCCCTGAGCAAGAGTTAGAGAGAAAGCAAAGTTGTTGAGAGAGAGAGAAGGGGACGATTTGTATACATGTTGTTATGTCAGGAAGAAGGTTGTTGTTCATTGTAGTGGGTTTAAGGGTGCCTGGACATGGTGAATTCTCTACAATTAAGAGGACAGGACCCCAGGGTCCTGGAGTACCCAGAAAGAGGTGGAGGGTGGAGTGCTCAGCAGGACAAACTTTTTATTAATAATAATGCATCCTGTTTCTTCATCCACTTTAGTTAAAATGTTTTTGGTAATCATGCAATCAAATGTCTGATTGGTTTTGTAATATCCTAAATATAATCTAAGTTTTTTCATGAGAGAAAGATCTATTTAAATACTGTCTTGAGAAGAAAAGGATTCTTATGATTACACCTCACCCTTTTGGTGTATGTATTTTTAGAAAATTAGTAGATGCAAATGTTAAGTTAATTCATTTTTTGTGGAAAAGTTAAAAGGAAAACTCTTAGGGAAAATATATGTCTCTTAGAAAAATGGAAACCTATGGTTTAAATTAAGGATTTGAAACCAAAATACTGTATCACAGATTTATATGAAATGTCAAAGATAAGATATCAAGTCAGAATATGTCCAGCTGCTAGAAGGCTTTCTTTCTGATTATGCAAGGGCTAGACTAATTCATGTTTAATGGGCTGAAAAAGATATTTAATTTTTTAAAAATAGTGAGGTTTAGTCAAACACAAAACCGTCCTTTTGTCTTCAGTGGTGGCTGTTCTTTTAAATTTCGATTTATGTAACATAACTCTCTTCTGTCCCACTTTTCATTATTTATTGATTGGAAATGGTAAAAAACAAAACTAAACATGGTTAAGAGATTGAAGCCCAATATAGGTGAACGCTTAGCTGCTTTAAAAGAATCCCTTTCGCCAGGCTTGACTGAATTATAATAGAATCCTAAAAACTTTGGCAGATCAGTTCTCTGAACTGTTAGTGTACTATGAGAAACTTTGGTTTTCAGCTACTGGAAAAACTAGAGAAGGGAAAATAATCCCCATTTTCAAAAAGGATAGAAAATGTAGATTCTGAAAACTGCCCCACCCCCAGCTTGACATTGATTCATAAAAAAATTGTAGAACAGTATTTTAAATGGATCATTTGTGAACACTTAGAAAGGGAAAATGATGGTCACTAGGAACCAATGTGGATAGGTTCAGTGAAAATAAGTTACATCAGATTAACCTTATTTCCTTTTAAAAATAAAGTTACTAGTTAGATTGATATGTCACGAGGTTGAATGCATATCTTCAAAAAGTAGCCTTGGAATTGAAGCTAAGTTGGTATTTGAAAATCCTAACTCATTGCCTTCCTGTGTGCCATTGAGGATGTCCCTTAACACCTCTTAGTCTGCTTTTCCTTATCAGGAAAATTAGGAGGTTGGAATCAGGCAGTAAACCTTTATTGAACACTTAGAATGGATGTCGGGCACTTGCTAATAAATGAGCACTTGGGCTATATAAAGAAAGGCAAAAAAAAGAGTGTTCTCAAGGAGCTCACAATCTCATGGGGGGGGGACCCCATGCAAGCAACTCCATACATTACAAACAAGCTATAATACTGAATACATTGGAAATAGTAGAAGGAAGGCACTAGGATATTCGGAAAGACTTCTTGTAGAAGACAAGATTTTAGCTGGAGCTTGCCAGGAAGCCAAGAGGTATGGGGAAATGAAAATAGGATGGAAAATGTCATTTAAAATGCCTGGAGTTGGGAGATGGAGTTTGACTAAATAATTTCTAAGGGCCATTATAGGTCTAATACTCTGAGTTAATGTAGTTTTTCAGTTTTAGCATTTCACAGATTTCCTCAGGATAATTTCAGCTCTATATTCTCATGATATCTTTGTTGGGTTATATTGGAATTCCTATGGGTTGGGCCAGATAGTCTCTAAGAGGTCCCTTCCAGTTCCAAGATTCTGTGGTTCTGGAATTCCATGAAGTTGGAGAAATGTGGGCTGCACAATTTATGCAACTGCATAGGATGATAACCTATAGTTGGTAGGATTGTACTTAAAGGATGTTTAGTGAACAGACCTGAATATTGAGTAATGGATTTCTCCTGAGGGGAAGTCTCTAATGGCATACTGTGGGACCTTGTCAGCTGTCAGTTCTGTATTGTTCAACATTTTTATCTGTCTTGTTTCTTGGATAAAGAAATAAATGGAATGCTTTTGAAATTTTTGAATGACCTTAAGCTGGGAAGGATAGTTAATTTAGAGAGCATCTACAGAACATATTCAGACCTGAAGTATATTGACAGAATTTAAAAATGCTGGCATAGGGAGTCCTGGGATGTTTTATTAGAGCAAAATAGAAATTAGTTATTTTTTATGAAGAAAAATTGCCTCATATAATATTCTTGATACATAATTTAATATTATTTTACAGGCAAAAATAACTGACTGCTTTATTATCAGAATAAATTCATTTTTCACATGGAATCTTCAGCATTTTGGAAATATTGTATTTGATGACAGAATCAGGGTCTACAGAAAACCTGATGAGCTTATACTGAGATGAAATTTAATAAAGATGAGTATGTGAAATCTTTTACTTGTTTTGTTGATTTTTAAAACTTCAACTAATTCTAACGAGGGAGACTAAATTCAAATGAAAAAGACCTGGGGGTTTAAATTGCCCAAAAGCCCACTGTGAAACAACAGTCTGGAATCTGCTGATAAAGCTAACACATTTTATTTTTTGACCAGACATTTGGTTTCCTGGTTGAGGAAAATGCTCGGTTTAGGTTTACAGCTTCTTGACAATTTATAGGCTTAGTTGCTTAGGGTTCTTCAAGGTTAAGTGACTTACCAGTCACACAGTAAGTACATATCAGTCACAGGATTTGAACCCAGGTCTTCCTGCTGTGTGGCTACTCCCCCAAATTATCACTTGTGATCTTAAGCTTCATGAATAGAATTAATGTATAGTATCACAATGGGGGCAGTTATTGCATTGTTCTCTGTTAATTAATTTAAAAAGATGAGATTCAATCTATGTAGTTTAAGAGGGAAGAAGCAATGGGAGTGATGTTCCATTTGAGAAGATTTCCCTTGAATATGCAGAAAGACTTCCTAATATTTAAGCTTTTCTAAAACAAGAAGTTGTTTTACAGAGTCTTCCCCATGGTTATACATGGTTAGATGGTGAGCCTGAGGACTCCTTATCAGGAATTTTGCCAAGGGGATTCATATCAGGAGGGAAATTGTTCTAGATGATTTTTAAGGGTCCTTACAGCTGTTAAGATTGGATGATTTCTGCTGTCCTTATTAGAGTGAGTATAATTTGAATAGAGTGTTAAGTGGTGAGTAATTTAATTTTTACACTTATTTTTTGCTATACTGTGATTTAAAAAAAAAACAAAAACCTTAAGGTTTCCAAACTCCTTTTTTTCGTTGCAAACTTCAACTTGCAATTGTTATTAGAAGGAAAATGTTGTATTTCACTTTGGTGGAAAAGGTCAGATAGCATTATTTGAAGTTATTTTTTCAGAATTACTCTGAAGGAAGTTTTTGCATCATTAAAATAGTTTTTCTTAGGTACCTTTGTGGGTGTATTGCTGGTTTTTATATTTGGTGGTATTGATTAACAACAGAGATATAGAGCAAACAAGAACGACACATGAGAGGCAGTGTGGAAGAATAGATACTTAACCTTTAAGTTTGGACAACCTGGGTTCAAGTGCTGACTGTGACTTATGTTGGCTATATGGCCTTAGGCCAATTTCTTAACTCTGTTGGTGCTTTAGGCAAGTGTCAAAAATTATAATTTGCAGAGAAGGTACCAAACTGCATTGATAGAGAGACTTTCCTCACCAGGGAGTTCCCTCTATCTGTGAAATCATGCATCTACATGACTTCTTTTCCCTCTGAATAACTCATTCTTTACTAGGTAATAGGAAAGTTAATTTTACACCTGTCAGGAACTTAAATATCTATTGCTCAATATAGTGGAGAACTGGTAAGTAAGCAAAAAAAGTCTTTTGAGTGGCCCACATAGATGTTGTAAAACATCATGTGCTTTCCAGGAGAGGCCTTTTCTTTCCCTAAGAGCCTGTTTTCTTACTTTATTCTCCATTCCAACACACTGGTTAACTGACTTCTAAGCCTGCAGGTTAGAAACTGAGAGTTCTGGTGTTGATAGCCACTACAAATGACATCTGGCAGCTTAACCACAATATATAGAGATATAAAAGCTATTCAAAGTGGACAGAAGAATTTTTAAAAGCATTCCCAAACAGGGCCATGCAACATAAGCACAGTACAGCTCCATATCTCTTTGAGCCCTGAGGACCGAAAATGATGTTCAGGAGATAAGAGTATTCTATATACTATGGAGCACTTTACAACTTTGAGGTATCAGACACCTCCAGGGAATCTGTGACTTTTGGAGGTAAGCCCTGGCTGCTTGAAACTGGTAGATAGTCAGTTCAGATATTTCTCTAAGGTCATTCATACACTAGTTTAGGTCAGAGGTGAAATTTTAATCTAAGTCTCTAAGCCTAGCATCTTATCTACTAGGTCAGCCTGACTTTTACAGTTGGTTTCTGATACTCTATACGAAGATAGGGAAATGTGTAACATTTAATTTTTTTCAGTTAATATGTATTTTCACTCCCTACCATTCCCATTTTCTCCCTCTTACCCCCAGAAGAAAAACAAAACTCCAGTATTAATTAAAACAAAATTTCATATTGTTCATGTCCCAAAATGTGTTTGAGTTTGTTATCAGTTGTTGTTAGGAGTAGGTAATATAATTCATTATTATCCCTGGAATTGTGGTTAGTCATTACATTAAATAGCTTAAGTCTTTCATAGCTATTTGTCTTGACAGATATTGGGGTGTTTGTATAAGGTGCTTCCCTAGTTCTTCTGAGTATGGTTTCTATATTGAATTGTAAAAATTAAAAAAAAAAAGGTTTTTATCCTTAAAAGGGATAATTTCTCAGTTGCTTATAAAACATCCAAAATATCTCTTTGCTCAAATTGAACAATGAGGGCTCATGATAACTATTTTTATAGTTTTACTTTATCTTCAGCATAGCTGTCATTTCTCCTCAGAATATACCTTTGGTATATGGAGAGGTAGGTCTTCTTATCCCTATTTTACATATTAAAGAGAAAGTGAACTGGAGCTTTCCAAACCTTGAGATCTTTTCTTACTGTTCCTAGATTTAGTATTGGAGTCCACACATTTGTGTTTATTGACATTTTCTCTCATTGCTCTATCACCACATAGTTATCTTCGGACTTGGCCCTGTAACACTCTATTCCTGGGTCTTTAAGAGTAGACAGAGTAATTTTTACAAAGTACAGAGAGCCCTGCTTACTTTGATGGAGTTCACATTCTTTATCTTTTTTTTTTCCTAGTGTACTCAGAAGTGAAACTATGGGGATTATTTTTCATTGCACTCCTCTAGGATAGGACTGTTTACATATGCCTTCTTTCCTTATTTGAATTGAAGATGAGAATAAAAAAGAATGGAAAAAAGTTGGTGATGAAGAGAGAAAGGAAGAACACTAAATTTCAAGTAAGACTTTGTACCTGATTACTCCTCAGGTTTATCTGAGTATTTTGTATTAAAACTGAGTATTTTCACAAGTCATTCCCCAATTGATAAATGGTCAAAGGATATGAACGGGCAATTTTTGGAAGAAGAAATTAAAGATATCTATAATCATATGAAAAAATGCTCTAAATCACTTTTGATTAGAGAGATGCAAATCAAAACAACTCTGAGGTACCACATCACACCTATAAGATTGGCAAACATGAAGAACAAGAAAATGATAAATTTTGGAGAGGATGTGGGAGAGTTGGAACACTAATTCATTGTTGGTGGAGCTGTGAGCTCATCCAGCCAATGTGGAGAGTGGTTTGGAACCATGCCCAAAGGGCTACAAAAATGTGCATACCCTTTGACCCAGCAATATCGCTACTAGGACTGTATCCCCAAGAGATCATAAAAATGGGAAAGGGTCCCACATGTACAAAAATATTTATAGCAGCACTCTTTGTAGTTGCCAAAAACTGGAAGTCAAGGGGATGTCCATCAATTGGGGAATGGCTGAATAAATTATGGTATATGAATGTAATGGAGTACTATTGTGCCATAAGAAATGATGAACAAGAAGACTTCAGAGAGGCCTGGAAGGACTTATATGATCTGATGCTGAGTGAAAGGAGCAGAACCAGGAGAACTTTGTGCACAGCAATGACCACAGTGTGCGAAAGTTTTTTCTGGTAGACTTGGAATTTCGTAATAACGCAACAACTTCTTAAAAAAAAAAATCCCAATGGTGGTTTTCTAAGGCAAAATGCCTTCCACACTCAGAGAAAGAAATATGGAAGTCATTCGCAGAATGTAGCAGATCATGTTTGTGTGTGTGTGTGTGTGTGTGTGTTTTTGTGTATCATGTTTTGATTTGTTATATGATTTCTTCCATCTATTTTAGTTCGACTACATAGCATGACTATAGTGAAAATGTACTCAATAGGAAAGTATATGTAGAACCTATACAGAATTGTATGTGGTCGTGGGGAGGGAGGGGGGTAGTGGGGGGCAGGTGTGGGGGGGATAAAAATCTTAATTTTATGGCAGTGATTGTTAAACATTAAAAAATAGTAATAATAAAATAAAATTAAAAAAAAACCAAACAACTGAGTATTTTCCATTAAAAATGGGGAGCTTGGATCTAGGTGACTTTCATGGCCCTTTCCAGCTCCAATGTTATGGGATTCTGTGGTATACCATGGAATATTGTGTAATTTGATGTTGAATTTGAATAACTCAGAAACTGGTGGGACAAAGCAGATCTTGTAGCGCAACACAAAGAGAACCTTTTTTGCTACCTTTGCATAGATCTGGTTGTGGTCAGTACACTCTTTTTGAGCTTTTATTGTGAGAGTCAGTAGCATAAATTGTCTTGCAGGCCTTGAGCTTGTGTGTTAAGAGTTTGTGGGTGTGACATTGAGTTTAGATGCAGAGGTTAGAGAAAGACTGACTTCTATCTCATATTAATCTCTCCCTCCCCCCCCTTCCCCTTTATAAATTGATGCACTGTTTACTTTGTGTGGGAACATATATTTGAGTAGTGGAATTTGTAACTACCTCAAAGAGCTTAGAATTCCTGTGAAAGAAGGAACTTCTCTACTGCTTGAAAAGGGTGACTTTAGGGGGAGTTATACCTAGTTTATTTCTAATGTGTTTGTTCAACTGTAATAACACTATCAACTTGAAGAGAAGAAATGGGGAGCATGTCTGGGAGAATTATCTGGCCTTGCTAGTTTAGCCCAGCTACTTGGAAAAGGCTTTCATTTGTATTCTGCCTAATTATACTATAAAATAAAAGACTGAATCTATTAAATAGCCAGGCGCTTTGTGGAGCTCCTGAATTCCTTTAATTTACTGACTGCATAGAAGCTTTATTCAGAGCATTCATAGGCTTGTACTATCTTTCCTGACTAGTTGCCAGGTCCTATTCATACTGTTCTCACTGCAGGAAGTTCTCACATTCATTTGGGAGTTGGGGGTGGGAGAGGGAAATAGAAAGAGATGTAGAGGAAAGCAGAGAACTGTGTGGGTCTTTTTTCCTCCCTACCCATCTCATGTGCTCCTCCTTTAAAAAAAAAACAACACAACAAACCATGCTACAGAGAAAAAAAAATCTCAAGTGATTCCAGGGAATGATAGCACCTGGTAAATAAGGGAAAGTTATATGCCCCTGGCATCTGTTTACAAATGATTAAGACTCTGGCAAGCTCACTCTTCTCTTTCCTTAACCATCCTCCACCCTCTCCCCCCAACATTGGCCAAGTATTTAATTCAGACTTCAGGTCAGATGAGGGTAAGGAGGAGTGGAAGAGGGAAAGGACCTGGGACAAAGTGTGTGAAAAGGGCTAATAAACCTTAAGAAAAAGTTTTCCCCTGAAAATGAATATACTTTTAAAAACTTTGTAAAAAGTAGTTTTGAATCACTCTCCTTTTAAAAAAAAACCAACAAAAAACTTGTTTAGCCAGGAAGTTTGGAGGGAATCTGTAATTAAAGAGAGTTCAATTGAGTACGCTAAAACAATCTGAAAAATGGAAAAAAGATGAGTTGAATGTTTTTTTCTTGTTGACAAAACTTATAATGAATTCTTAATTTAGATATACTTTGTGATAATTTATATCAAATAGATTTTTATTCATTAATATTATTAATATTATGATTTGTTATTCAAGTTGTTGATTGTATTAGGTACTTAATTAATCAGGGAAAAAAAACGTAGATGAGACTCTTGAGGTGCAGTAGTTTTAATTGCAAAAGTGACTTGCCTTCTATCTTCCTATCTTGGTTAGTGGTGGTATTTTTACCCAAGGCAAGTCTGGCCACTTGGTTTTATCTATTTAGAGGACTGAATTGAAAGAGGAATGGGGAGATATGGAAGGTGTTTGGGATTAGATGCTGATCTCTGAGCAAATCTCCTGGTAACATCTCTTAGAATCCTGTGTGTAATAGAGAGCCTGTTTTCCAGAGTTTATTCGTTTGTGGGTTGTTTTTTTTTTTTTTTTAAAGCTATCATTGCCAGCTGCCTAGTTTTTGTTCAAAACCTCTCAATCAACAAACATGTATTAAGCCCTACTTTGTGTTACGGCCTGGAGATACAAGTATAAAAGTAGTAGCTCTTGCCCTCAAAGACCTTACATTCTGCAGGGGAGAGAATAGAAGTGATGCTATATGTATGTAGATAAGTAAACACAGGAAACACATTGCAATTTAAAAATATGCAATGACTAGACAGGACACTTAACTCCTGGGAGAATCAGGCTGCCCCATGCTAGACTTGGAGCTAGGAAGATTTGAGTTGGGATCTGATTTTTTACTTTAGCAGTGTGACTTTGGCCCATTGGCCCCCAGACGAATCTCCGACTGTAAACTGACTGTAAATTAACTATAAATTGCTGACTTGCATTGGTAGAGGGAGTTCTTCACCAGAAGTTCCCTATAAAGTAGCAATAGTAATTATTAGGAAAGATTTACCGCATGGTACAGCAAAGGACCTGGTTCAAAACCCATCTCTGATGCTACTTGCAGAGGTCTCTTTGGGTAGGCTGTAAAATGAGAGGTCTAGGCTAAATGTCCTTTGAAATTTCTTCCAGCTAATATGGACTGTGCTCCTATGAAGGAAATATTACTTGATCTGGGCCTTGAATGGAGCTGGCATTTCCAAGAGGCAAAACTGAGAAGGGTATGCATTTCAGGCACAGCAGATGCCTTTGCAAAGTAAAATTAGTCAATGAATAAACATATATGAAATGCCCACTATATAACAGGCACTGTGCTAAGTGCTGGGGATACAAAAAAGAAGTAAAGGGCAGTCCCTAACCTCAAGGAGTTTACAATCTGTGGTGAAGACAACATAGAAACAACTATAAACTGACCAGTTCTGGAGGCAGGAGAGAAAATTTCACATATGGGGAATAGTAAAAAGACAAATTTGGCTGGATTGTAGAATATGTGAAGGGGAATAATACGTAATTGGCCTGGAAAGATAAGCTGGAGCCAGAACATGAAGGGCTCTAAGTGCCAAATAGTTTCTTGGGCCAGAGAAGTGACAGACATGGTCAGACCTACACTTTAAGAGTATTAATTTATCATGTATGGAGAAGACACAGAGGAGCTAGGAAGAGCAATTGGGGGTCATTACATGGCAAGAGATGGTCAGGTCTGGACTGAGATTGCTGTGCTGTAATAGAGAGAAGGAATGGGAGAGGTTTTGAGAAGGTGGTATCATGTTGTAATTGATTATTGACTCCAACTCCATTTATTTCTTCAAACCTTGTGTAATCATCTGGAAGACATTGGGGTGAAAAGAGGGAACCAAGTGAAGGAGAAAGAATTAAATTGAAGGGAAGAGTTAGGGTAATAAGTGTATTTACACTATGGAAATATGATTGTATGGCATGCACAACGAGAGTGGAATGGCATCAAGAAATTCTGGGGATGTGGAGCTGCTGTCTGGTTGCAAAGGAAATGAAGTAATGAAATGGAAAGAGAGAATGGAGAACATCCTGGGAAACCTTCCATTGAAGGAAGTAGGGCAATTTATGGTGAGAAACAGAAAACCTAGTACCTTATCAAAACCATTTATTCATTCAGCAAACATTTATTGCTTTGAGCACAATAAGTGGCCAAGTATTTGTTGAATCAAAAATGTTGTTTGTGTAATTGGGGAAATTGGCTTCATTCACTCTAGGGATATGGTAGCAAACATGCTGCTTCTGTTACAAGTGAGTTGAATTATGTTCTAACAATTAGATATATTGGGTGAGTGGTTATTAAAAACCACAGAAAAACACCAAGTAATATTTTTATTTATTTCTCAGCGTTTCCACTACTCAGTTAAAGAGGGGACTATATTTGTGATGTATTTGCTTTCTTGGATCATAGTTGTGTCTGTTTGTTTTACTGTTCTTTAGATTGTCTAACCGGTAATTTTTGCTTTTCCCCCCCTAAATGTACTTACCCATGACCTTTATTTAATGAATATGATAGAGCTAAAGTCCCCACCATGACTCATCCATGTAGAGGTCAGGTAGCCCACAAATGAAATGAAATGGAATGGAATCCCACACTCAGAGCCAAGGACCTTTTAGGAGTTGGCTGGTTCTGCTTCAGCTTCTCCTGTTTGTTTTACAGAGGAGCAATTCCTCTGTAAATGAATGATCATTTGTTATGCTGTCTTAATCAAAGGGTTGATTATAGTACACTATAGAGGGATGAATGTTGGATTTAGGGGTCAAGAGGATCATGAGTTCAAATCTTAGCCTTTCAGGGAAGCTCTTTAGCCTGTTTTACTGACTTAATTTTAATCAGTTTTGCTGGAAGAAAATCTTATATGTGAGAGAGGTTCATGTCCAATCTTTATACTTTCTTGTTCTAAACATATTATGTGCAAATATCTATAAGGGGTTACAGAGTAGAGGAGATGAGCAAGATGAGAGAATTTGGATATTTGAACCAAGACAAGTGGAGATGGAAGAGAGAGAAAAGGCCAGAAAAATATTTAAAATATAATGGTGATATTTACTAGGACCCAGAGGCAGGATCTGAACTCAGGCTCTGACTCCATATCCAGCCAACTTTCTGTCACACCACTAGCCATACTTTGCCTTCTATTTAAAGATGTCATTATTTTATTGTTGACCATCTATCCCAGAAATAATTGGCTTATTAACGAAAAAGCTGGAAATATTTCCTTCCTTTTCATCTTTCCATCCTCCTCCCTTTTCCTCTCTCTCTCTCTTCCTCCATCTCTCCCTGTCCTTGTTCCTGTCTGTAACTCATAGAAATCTATGGAACACTCTGAGCTACAAAGTTGCATTGCTTATTTCTCTGAACCATCACCTATTCTTAATTTGTAATGGATTATATGGTTTAAAAAAAAGATTGTTAGAGTCACGTAAATTGCCTTTTATAGCCTGTCTTAAAAAAAAAAAAAGATTGCAGCTGTTCTTTGGAACATGTTTTACCAGCTTACCTACCCCAGTGCAGGGAGAATGTATCACTTGTGCTTGGTGCTAGTACTAGTACATTCTCATTTGGTCCTGAGTTCCTCCTTCAGCAGCTGCTTCTCAGCAATAGAATTTCATTTGTGCCCTATTGTAACAGGCATTCTGTATCACCTGTCCAGTCACTCAAGGATGTGTTAGTGTGGGGACCAGGTGTTGGTTTGCTTGGGATAAGAGAATTTGTTTAGAAGTCCACGTGCCAAGTACATTATTTGACAAATTTGGAGTGTTGAAGTGGAACATGACTGTACATTTATTTTGTTTTGAGTATTTGGGCTGGGATCCAGGAGACTTGTGTTCTAAGAGTCATAGCTCTCCTAATAACTATTTTAAAAAATATATAGTGTCTCCAATATAAGCAATATCTTAATTTGTATTTAGCATTTTTTAAATAGTGAGATGAGATTGTGGCACTTAGCTGAGGAGGGTTAGAATAGAACCTTTTGTAGTAGATGGTCATAGATTTCAGGAAGTGATTGGACTCACTTAACTCTAAAGTCTTCCAGTGCTGAGATTCTGAGATCCTACTTAGATGTCTAAAAAAGCCAGTTTAATCCTTGAACTAAAACATTTCAACAAAGATTTGAGCGACTGGAGATCATAAAATTGAATCTTAAATTACATAATATGGTCTTAGCTTTGTGCTTCAGGGGTTTTTTCTGTCATTTTAAAAAATACTCAAATTCTAATGACAGAAATATTTCCTCTGTTTCTCTGGAGACTGAATAAATATAGGAAGCAAATTCCTTTTCTTCAGCTTCTGTTCAGCCAGAGCCTTCCAGCCCCTGATTGTGTATTTGCCTTGCCATGTAGTCCGCCAGCCTTCTGTCTCCTGCCCTCAGAACCCAACAGTCCTGGACACACACATAGTAGGGATTCTTACACAAGTTCATATCTAAGCAGTTGCCAGATATCATTGATTCTACCTCTGTAACATCTCACCTGTTCCTCTTTTTCTCCTGACACAGCCACTGACCTAGGTGGACTCTTGGATTCCAGTCTCTTCCCCTCCCCTCCAACTGATCCTCTTTCTACATAGCATTCAGAATAATTTTCTTAAAGCACTGGTTGAACCACATCCCTTTTTTGGTCAGGGATTTTCAGTTACCTCTCCCTTGTCTGTGGAATTAAATATAAACTTGTCTAGAGCTGGAAAGGATCTGCTAGTTCAACCCCCTCATTTTACAGATGAAGGAACTCTGAGACCTAAGGAGGTTAAAATACTTGCTTAAGTTTGCATAGTTTTAGTGCCAGAGATCTGATTTAAAGCTTTAAGTATGAAAGTATAAACTCACCCTTAGGATCATAGGTTTAACGTTAAAAGGGACCTCAAAAGCCTTTTAACCTAATCTCATTTTACAGATTGAGGAAACTGAGACAGGGAATTTAAGTGATTTATCCAAGGTCACACTGTGGCAGAGGTAAGATTTGAACCCAAGTCTTCTGCATTTTTTTCTACTCCATTATTAGAATCTGTTGCTTTCTTCAAGTCTCATCTCATATGCCAACTCCTTCAAGAAACCTTTGTTGATCTTCCTGTTTGTCCCTCCTCAAGTTACTTTGTATTCACTACATTCAATAGAATGTAAGCTCCCTGAAGCCAGGAACTGTTTTTCATATTTCTTTCCCCTCCCCCCCAGACTCCTAGAACAGTGCCTTGCACATAACAGGTGCTTAATAAATGCTTTGTAGTTAAATTGAATTGTTCAGTAAACATACAGTTAATTCGAAGGTAGTTTTTTTCCCCTTCATGCTGCTGGTTCATAGAATAATTAAGCATTTTCTTTCTTTTTAGTGCTTCCAAATACTAGTGATTTTATTTGTGTTTGTTTCCCTTCACCATTATAGGATAATAGATTTATATATCTCTAAGAGACTTCAGAGGCCAGGTGCTCCAAGTCCTCTCATATTACAGATCAGGGCAGATTGTAACACCTTCCTGTTTATTCTGTATACGATCTTCAGAAGAAACTTCCCCTTCCCCCGCAGTGTGTCTTCTGGTGGTTACCCTTCTGGTGATGAGCCTCTCCAAACTTAGCTAGGCTGGTTGTGGCTCCATGCCCAAAAGCCTTTAGACTGTTAGGGTAGAACCTGCCATAGTTTTCCTTCTGTTGGCAGTCTTTGAGAAATCAGGGTCATTCACCTCTTAGCTTCTATAAGGCATTAACATCCTCAAATGTGATTTCTCCTCCTTGTTAACTCTATCTTTCCCATTTGCCCATAGCTAAAGATCTTTCCTGTTCTCAGACTTTTAAAAAAATGTTTTGCTAGGAGCTAAAACCAAAAAACTCCTTAGCATTGCATTTGTTTATTTACCGTTTGTACTAATTGTTCCATTTGTGCTTATCAAAGTTAATATGTATGTGTGTGTTTAATGAGATCATTGGTATTTTACTTAATAAGCTTGTACTGGAGATTTTCATCCCTTGTTTTCATCCTTTGGGTTGATGGATATCAGTATGATTTAGCTTCTGATGATGTAAACTTTGTCACTGACTACACATTAGCTTTAAAGTATGACCAGAGCTTGAAACACTTGCAGCTTCCCACCTTTTAAGAAGTGTTAAGTTTTTCTTGGAGAGTTCAGTAGAAAGCCCAGATGGGTATTATTATGAGAAGAGATTCTAATTGTATTAAAGTCCATTAAATTGTATATTATAAATGCTACCACTCTCCCAAGGCTAAGCTACAAATGACTAATGTGTCATATTTCAGCATATTTTAAGAATGATTCCTCCTTAAAGACTAAACAGCCATCACCAAACTAAAAATGAAAACAAAAACCCCATCTCACTTTGATGCAGACTAGACCTGGTCATTAACATCTCTAAAACAGTTCTTTTAGTAAAATAGGGGTTGGAATTTTTTCCTCTGTTTCTGTCTTTTGTCCTCTGTCTCCATATCTCTGGCTCTCTATGTCTCTCTCCTCCCTGCACTTTAACTCTCTTCTCTATTTAACATGTTTACTTAATTGCGCTGCTGCAAAAATTCATCTTGTTTTATGACTGGGCTTTGGTGTTTCTTTTTGGGGACTGTGTTCTTCTCTGGGTGGGTGAGGTGGGGAGAAGCTTGTTCAGATTTTTCTTATGGCACTGAGAGACAAATCTTTCCAGTGTCTCTGAAGTGGGAGGTGACAGTGGAAATACCTTTTTAGGTTAGAGAGATCCTGCCACTTTATTGCAGCCTTCCCACAGCCACTTTTGTGTGTGTTTACATTCTTTTTCCTACCCTAAATCTTCTGCTTTAGTAGGTTTTTGCTCATCTGGACCCATGGAGCCAACCTTAAAAGTTCCCAGCTGGGAGAGAGCATCTCAATAGCTCTGTCTTTGCTTTGATATGCTTGGGCTGTGCCCAGTACTCCCTGTGTGCCCTCTAGGTCATCTCTCTTGCCGTTTGCTCATTTGCCCATGTTCACTCCTTCATTCATCCTTTTCTGCAGACCTTTATGGTTATTTTTGTGTTCCAAACCATTTTATCTCCACAATCCTGGATACTTTTTAACTCTCTGGTTTGAAAGTATGTCCATTCATTCATTCAGCAAACACTAGTTAAACACCTACTGTTGTGTGTGAACTAGGAGTTTGTGGGACTTTTTTGATTTATCCGTTTGGAGCTTTGAAGAAAGGATTTGCTCAGCACATTTTGCCTGTGTGGAAAGGCACAAATTCCGGAAACATGAAAATGAAGTTGTAGAGGCTGTGGTGTATTTCATGCCCTGGAATCTTGACTCTCAAGTCAGCAAACATTTATTGACTGCCTACTATGTGCAAAGCTTCTATGGTTTTTTTGACAAATACTGATTCTTTGGTCTGTGAACTTTACTTAAGCTCTCTGATGATTTTGTTTCACTTTTTAAAATGCATTTACCCGAGTTAATCATAGACCTGATTTACAGTAATTAACTCCTTAGTCTCTACTTCAAGTAGAAGCACATTTACTAAGAATATCCTTTTTCCTTGATTTTTTTTCTTGGTTTTTGTGTTTATTTGATATGTAACATATTTGAAGGAAGGATGAGTGAAATAGTAAATAAAAAATACATTATGAATTGTTCATTGATGACCACTGGTTTTGGAAATTTAGGATCATATCCATACTCACTTTTTAAAAGAAGTAAATTGGAAGATTAAAATGTTTTTTTCTTAATCAGGCATAGAAAGATGATAGAATTTTAGCAGATTTAGCAGAACAATTGATAACTGTGCACTGAGGAAGAGATTATAGCATTACAGCTGACCAAATACTATTTGTACAATGAACTGTATAAAAGGACACTTGAGGAGGAAGTGAAATTTTTTGTTGCTAAGCTCATAAGTAGATTTCCCTGCAGTTGTTGGTTTTGGATGCTGTTTTATTGGTAACCACTTTTGTATTTTTTAGCTCTACCTAATAAGTAGACTATGCTTTGGGTAAATCACTTAACCTCTTTTGAGTCTTAGTTTTTTCACCTATTAGATAAGGATAATGATACCTGCCCTGCTTACTGAATGGGCTACCCTGAGGCTCAGAGGAGAGACAATTAGACATTATTGAGTGCTGATGTTATAAGGATAAAATAAGATGAAGACTCTGACCTGATGGAGCTTATCATTTAATGGGGAAAAAGGTACAACATGTATATAAATAATAAGGATACAAGATAGAGTATGTGTAAAAACAATCCAGATACTCTTTATTCTTATTATTGTCATCATTTTGATAAGTTCTCACTATTAGTGTAGACTGCTTCTGTTAAAATAAACCTTCTTAATTTATTCATTACCTTAGGAAATGATGCCTCTCTTTTCAGATTTCTTATGCACTGGGTGTAGACATTGCCTGAGTATTTATTGTATTATGACTTGTAGTTATTTGTATTTGCCAGCTCTTTATGGCTTCTGTTTCACTAGACGAACAACGTAAAGTATATTTTCAGTCAGATGTTCACAGATTTTATTCACAAATACAAACATTCACGTAAGCTCTTCTCAGTAGAATTTAAACTCTTTGAGGGCAAGAAGTGGTTTATTTTTTGTCTTTGTCCTCCCAGCTCCAAGCATAGTGGCTTGTACATGTTATGCTCCTAATAAATTTTTTTTTAATTCATTTAGTTATTCTGAGCATGAGTCCACTCTCTAAACTACGTTATAAACTACTTGAGGCTCTGTATATGCAGAACAACACTGACCTTAGAGTAGAAGATCTGGGTGTGAGTTTTGCCTTCTGTACTTGCTGGCTGTGTCATCTTACCCAACTTTTTTTCCCCATCTATCAGATGGTTATAACAATGCTTGCAGTTTCTTTATCACAAGTTTGTTTTGAGTTTCTACATAAATGAATTGTTACTGTTTTTAAAATATCTCAAACATACAAAAAATTTAATTTCTACTGTGTGGTTGAATTTAATATCAGTGTGCCTCACTTTCTCTCATCCATGCTTATAGGCTAGATACAGGAAGTAATCATGAATGACTAATTCAGTGCTTTATCACCTGTTGGTTAGCCCACATTGTGGTATGTTGGGTTTAGAGAACAGTTTTATTTCCTCTTTCCTTATATGTGTGCCCTTTTGATATTTATTGCTGTCCTTTTTATAATTTAATGCATTGTGTACAGAGCCAAATATACATTTTGGGGGTCAATAGAAATAAAAATTTTCTTTTTTTTGTTTCTTAAAACTAGATTAAGACAAACACATACATTCAGAATAAAAGTTAGCAGCTTTCAGAGTAGTTTTAGGCCTTGGAAATATTTTATATATGTAAATTAAAGTTCTTTTTTTCTTTTTGTCTATTTTTCTAGGAGCTTTCTCTTTTTTTATTATTTTACTTGTTTTCAGTATTCTACAATCACTTCCATATATCTTAGATTTTTCCTCTCCCTCCCCCCCTTCCCCCTTACCTTCCCACTCCCTCCCTGAGACAGCATACAGTTTTACATAGGTTCTACACATACATTCCTATTAAATACGTTTTCACCTTAGTCATGTTGCGTCGAAGAATTAAAATTAATGGGAGAATTCATAAACCAAACCAAAACATAATACAAAAGAAAATGGTCTGCTTCATTGTGCAATCCAATTCCATAGTTCTTTCTCTGGATGTGGAAGGCATTTTGCCCTTAAGAGACCATTGGGAATTATTTAAGTCCTTGCATTGCAATGAAGTACTAAGTCTACCAGAAAAATTCCTCACACGCTGTGGTTGTTTCTGTGTACAAAGTTCTCCTGGTTCTGCTCTTTTCACTCAGCATCAGTTCGTGTAAGTCTTTCCTGGCCTCTCTGAAGTCTTCCTGTTCATCATTTCTTATAGCGCAATAGTATTCCATTACATTCATATATCACAATTTATTCAGCCATTCCCCAATTGATGGGCATCCCCTTGATTTCTAGTTTTTGGCCACCACAAAGAGAGCTGCTATAAATATTTTTGTACATGTGGGACCCTTTCCCATTTTTATGATCTCTTGGCGATACAGTCCTAGAAGTGCTATTGTTGGGTCAAAGGGTATGCACATTTTTGTAGCCCTTGGGGCATAGTTCCAAATTGCTCTCCAGAATGATTGAATCAGCTCACAGCTCCACCAACAATGAATTAGTGTTCCGACTCTCCACATCTTCTCCAGCATTTATCATCTTCCTATTTTTTCATGTTAGTCAATCTGATAGGTGTGATGATACCACATCACACCTGTCAGATTGGCTAAAGTTCTTTTTCTCTACGAATTTATTATCCCCTATAGGAGCAGAATGGAACCCCAGATATCTAGGTACAAGCTGCAAAATGAGCTCATTTCAGTTTTCTCCTTGCAATTTGATATAGAGTAAGACTCATCATTTATATATGTGTCCTTTCTTGGTGGGTGGGTAACCTCTCAGTAATATATTTTGAAAATAATCTTTTAATTTTAAAATACTGTGATATTGTCATTTTGATGAATGTGAATTAGAAAATATTTTGATACTTTGATGGATCTGTGACCTTATCAATGTCAATATGACCTCCCAACTGTACAGATCCCAGTTGTCCCAAGTCCTTCATCCTTCGTGACTCTTCCATGACTTCCTGAGATTCCTCCACAGAGGGTTCATGTACGGAGGGGGCTGCCTTCCACGTCACTCGATGTTAGCATAGTACCAGTGGATCATGTGGGAGTTATCCCTTTTTCTTGCTTCTTGACTGGCACATCTCCTTTTTGGGTGCCAAAAGGGACAAATCTAATCCTCTTCTGTTAGTCCTTCAGATACTCGAGGACAGCATCATCTCTCCCCCTCCCCCATATCTAAGTAATCTTTTCTCCTGGCTAAACATCTCTAATATGTGTGTGTGTGTGTGTGTGTGTGTGTGTGTGTGTGTGTGTGTATGCGTATGCACACATGTGCATGAGTTCATGGGTGGGTACGTGTGGATATGTTTATGTATTTATAGATTTAGTTGTTTAACGTTAATGGAGGTGACTTAGTTGAACCAGATAAATCTCATAATTATAATTTTATTTTGGAAAGAATGTTTGGGTATACTCTGGGAGGGTATCAGTAAAAGTGCATTTGTGCTTCAGGGTGGTGAAAATTTACTCTTTTAAATTTGAACTTTTGTCTTTGAAAGGAAACATGGTATAGTGTATTGGGACCTGGCCATAAATTCAAGATGACCTAGTTTTCAAGCCCTACCTCTGATAATTATGGCCTTGTGACTCCGGGCAAGTCACTCCCTCTTACAGTGCCCATGGCAGTTAAGAGGATAGTTTTGCAGAGTAGGTACTGATCTGTATTGGTAAAGGGAGTTTCCTCACTCATAGTACCCCATCACAGTGAAATTATAGGTCCAGTAAAAATATTTGAACTTTTAAAAGGAAATGATCCTCCTTTAGTTGGAAAAAGTATAATCACGAAATGAAGAACATTTTTTTAGCAAGAAAATCCTTGAAATTAGGTTGAGCCTTAAAGGGAAGAACAAGGAAGAATTTCTAGAAATTCTCATAGAACAAGGTTCATAGCTATTTTCTATAATTTGGAATCCTGAATTATTAGAAATTATGTCGGTACTAGTGTTTGCCATCTTAGTGGTAGAAGAAAAGTTCCCTGTGTTCCATTCTCATTTATAATGAGGCTGTTTCAGTCTTAAAAACTGATTTGAAGATTCTTGGGGTATACTTGACATGCCAGCTAAAGAAGGGCCAATAGTTTTTGCTATGGGGAAAAATCATAATAACATTATTTGCCTAGTTAATTTGTGGTGGTAGGGATCTTTTTTCCCCCGAGTGTTTTTCTTCCTTCCATGAGATATGTGATTTCTTCCTTCTCAAAAATTTTGAGAGCATATTGTTTGGCCTTACATTGTATCATTGAAAAAAAAGTGTGTGTGTGTGTGTGTGTGTGTGTGTGTGTGTGTGTGTGTGTGTGTGTGTGTGTGTGTGTGTGTGTGTGTGTGTGTGTGTGTGTGTGTGTGTGTGTGTGTGTGTCCGTCCTCTATTAGACTGCAGGTTCCTTCAGAGAAATAACTATCTTTTAAACAGTTTTAACACAAACTTCTTTAAACACAGACTTTGTTTCTCCTGAACTTGAAGCATAGTGCCATGTACTTACTCCTTGCATACTACAAGGATATGTGATTTCTTCCATATGAATGATCATTCCACCAGTATTAAGATTATATAATTTTTCTGTAACTTAATAGATAGCTTTCTGCCCCTTTCTCTTGGTGATTTCTTGCCTAGAACCTCTATTTAAGTAAATGCTGACCAAGCTCAGTTTTTTCTTGGGTGAAACCCTTCTTTCTCTCTGGCTTCAACCTTTTCAGTTGCTTTTCATGTATTGTCTTCTATTAGAATATAAATTTCTTGAGAGTAGAATGTAGAAACATGCCTTTCATGTTGCTTATTGTTTGTATTCTTAGAGCTTAGCATAGTAGTACATAGCACATAAGTGCTCAGTCAATGCCCTTTCTCTCTCTCCATCTATTTATTAAGAGATGTTATAACCTCCTCCCCATCTCTCCACCCCCCAAAATTACCCTTTGGTCAACCTGGTGATAAGCTTCCATGAACTTAGCTAAGTTGTTCCTTGGAATACACAATCACCAGGTTCATACTTGAAGCATTTCCAACTTGACATTGAACCCGCCAGAGCTTCTGTTGTGTTGATATAGTCTTCTAGAATTCGGGGTCAGAGCTTTGCATGTGGGCAGGTGCTCAGGCTTTTTGCTTGAGCTATATCAGTGTCTATTTCCAAACTCCACTATATAGAGTTTTGAACACGGTTGAACAGATGGAATCTAACCTGTTAACCTTTAAAGGAACTCAACAAACCAGACATAAGTTTAAGAAAAAACTATATTGTATAATTTTTCTTCTCTAGTGATGATGAAAAAAAGCGAAAAAAAAAAGTATAATCTATGTCTATCCTTTCTAGAAGATGGACATTGCATAACATTTGGTACATATCAATCCATCGAAAAAATGGAGTAGAAGAATTTTTGTATTTTGTAGTTCTTGGTGTAATAGTATATTAAAATATTGTGATTTTTCCCCCCCTCATTTTCCTCATCTGTAAAATGGAAATAATAATATTTTTCTATTTACTTCCCTGGGCTGCTATAATTTAGCAAATGAGTCAATATGTAAAAATTGCTTTGTAAATGACTTGCGATAATAAATTTCAGCAGTTATTTTTGTTAAAAGAAAATTACTTGTGAGTGCTATTAGATTATGATATTGGAGCTGAACAGGACCTTAGAGATCATCTAGTTCAAGTGCTCTCATTTTATACTTGAGCAAATTGAGCCTCAGAGGGTTAAGGGAATTGTCCAAACTCATAAAAAGCAAGTTAAATGGTAGAGCTGGGACAGTATCATAGAATTTTAAAAAATGGATTTCTCTTGTCTCCCAGCCCAGTGCATTTTCCTTTCTGCCATTGCTGCTTTACTGTCTTTGTTCCCCTTCTTCCTCCCCCCCCTCAAAAAAAAAGAGGCCAAGTGTCTATTTAAGGAATGTTTCTGGCCTGTGAATATTCAAGGATTTTACCTACACACTTCAAAATCTCAACTCTTTCTTGTTTGTCCTTCACAGAGTTAGAATGCGACACTCACTTTGCAGATTGAGGTTTGATATATTCCCTGGTAGAATTAGTTGGCAAAAGAAAACGTCATTCCAGTATATTTCTATAACTTTATATTACCTTTTTTCTTATGCTATGATAGATCCTTATTGTCCTTTGGGGGAAAAAAATTAGAAAATAACTTTGCTGTGGAAGCAGAATCTATTTTTGTAAAATAAGATGTCTTAACACATATGCTGCTAGGTCCTAATTCAATTTAATATTCAATTTCACACTATTTGAAGTTGTGATTATATGTAAATATGGTAATTGGTTCCATGCCAATGTGAATATGCATTGAAAAATTTTAATAATAATTGTTTATTAATGTAATATAGCAACAAAAGATCTTAAAATATTTCTCATTAAAGTTTATTACTAGTAGTTATAGAAGACAAAATTTAAAAAGTTGCTGACTGTTGCACCCAAAGATAAACTTACGTTGACAGTTTGATGAAAATATCATTATTATGATTTAGAATATTTTAGCAGTGTATGTTCAAACTTTTTCTCTTTAAATCTTAATACATTTGCTGGTAAAGTGCAGATAACTTCATTCATATCTCTTTGAATTTGCATGCTCACATTCTCTCACTGTGAACCAAGCATATTGGACTGACCTAGAGCATCATCTAAAATAAGTAATGCTTTTAAAAGGGTATTTTTGTCCTTGCATTATTTTTTAACAGCTTAAAAACCTGTCTTCAAAAATGGCCTTAGTCACTCACGCTTTCTTATTTGACTTCCAGAGAACTGGAAGAGACTGATGGGTGTAGTGTCTCGGAGCACAAGGATTTTGAGACTGATAAACACGCTTTGGTTTTAATTTCATTTAATTTAAAATCTTCTTCTTTGTTACCTTCCAGTAAAAGTGTTTGGTGATCCTTAGACATTTTAAATCTAAGTTGATTTTTTTTTCTCTTAGAAATGTACATTCTTTGTGACATCCTTTTATGGAATACGCGTGTTTCATTCACTTAAAAACTTGTTAATTGGGATCTTCTTTCTTCAGTTATTTTCTTTAAAACATCAAGACATGTAGCTGCCGTGGCCTAATCTGCAGTGCTCACCTCTGCTTTTAATATTATGCAATTGAATTTGATTTTTAAAGCAACTGAACCAACAAACACTTGCAATGAAAGTTTCTGTGCTCACAACTTCATTTCCATTTTCTTAAATTGCCTTTTGTCATCCTGAAGTTTTTGTCTGAATTGCTGCTCTGCTAAGAGGAAAGCATTTTTGTTTGCTGTCTTTAGTCAGAACAACTAAGAGACTCTTTCTATAGTTGTAATGCTTCTGTTCCTTGTGGTTGTTTGCAAACCACATGCAGTTTTGCCTTTTTCTTTTATTTTGCTTGCTTGTTCTGTAATATACCATGCCGGAGATTCAGGCATTCTGATATCTTGTCCTATTTTAGACTATATCACAATGGCCATGTTCATTTTGCTTAGTTACATCAGAGTTTTGTTCTAATGAAATAACAAGCCTCTTCTTCTTTTTGTTTTTTGCATTAGCCAAGTTTCTGTCTGCAGTATTTTTCCTTTCATCTATTTTGTTAAAGTCACATCTTTTGGTAACACAATAGGCAGCTGCACGTCACATTCCCATGTTGATAATAGGCAGGAGCACACTGATGGCACAGTGACATTTTAGTTAAAACCCTTTACTAGCTCATAGGTATCACATTAGTTGAATCTTATAAATGAGACCTGTTGTCAATTTATAATTTACACAGAATCGAATTTTATGTTATTCATGCTTGACTTAATTGAGGTCTTGCTGTATTATTATTTTTTCAGTTTTTGTACTTTTGTATTAGACCTGTAATTTAATTTATTACAGATAATCCCAGGTGAAAACTTCCTCTGCTAATGCCAATCTGCTCTACAAAATTTCAGAAAGTTGCCTGGGATCTTGAGAAGTTAAGTGACTGGCCTAGGGTGACACAATCATTATTTCTCAAGCCTCTCAGAGGCAGGCCTTGAACCTAGATCTTCCTGCCTCTGAGGCTGATCCTACATGTACTAGGCCAGTCTGTCTCTTCTACTACTGTTTATCAGTAGTGTTTACAAAGTAGTTTAGCACTGCTTCATAATGAGAACCATAAAACTACCAGACCAGGGTATTACCAGCCTATCAACGTGTCCACCTGCCCATCACATTCTTACTGCCATAGGCGTCTGATTCTCTTACATATTTATTTACTTTGAATTTAGTACCTGGATATTTGCAAGAGCTTTATAACTACCTGAGGAATTGGCTATCCTTAGATTGTTTTAACCTTTCATTTCTTGTTCTACTTTTGCTGCATTGTTTTAATAACCAGGTAGGAGAGTGCGTTTGTGTTCATGATTTTTTTATTTTAAACACTGTAATACATTATAGTTTAATAACCTCTACTTAATTCTTACAAAATTCTGGAGGAGAGATAGTGCACTGGAGCAGAAGTGGTAAATCCTTGGGCTCTTTGGCTTATAAGGCAGTACAGCGACTTTTTGGAACTCTTGAATTATTGTAGAGAGCTTCTAGTCAGTATACTTCATGAGGACAAATGCCAGACTGTTATCAAAACTATGTATCTTCCTCAGGACTTAGCATAGCACTCTGCATATAGTAGGTACCTAATAATTGTTATTGAATTGATTTCATTGCTGAGTTTTCCAGAAAGGATGGGATTTGTACATGTAAGCACCAAAGCTTCATTTTAAAAAATCATTTGTGATGAAATCCTTTTATTAAAACCAATTACACGCTTCTCTATAGTTCTAAACAGAGCATAATGAATTTAATTTTTTTCTTGGTGACTCAGTCATCATTATAAATAGCAATTTTTATACTATGTTCTAATAATGCAGTAAAGTCCTCAGGGCCCTATAAGTGGTATATGGGGCTATGTGAACCTATACTTACCAACTATCCAAGGACTGCTGTGCTTTTGAATTCTTGTCTCTTTTTTTTCCTGTCTTATTTGTTGATAGAAGATTCTAGTTCCCTCTCGTGTCAGTGTCTTAACTACATAGCATGTCTGCATTTCCTCTTCTAATTTAGTTCTCACTTGCAGTTGAATTAGAAAAAGTCTAAAAATTCAAGAGCTTTTTTAAAAAAAATTATGTATAAAATAGCCAGACTCAATATGAATAAAATTCATAAACTTTAATATTAATTCCTGCAACAACTCCTCTCTACCTGCCTTCCCACCCTTAACTTCCTAATTATTGGCTTTGCAGTTTTGGAGAAGGAAAGGTGCTGCGTCAGTATGTTCTGATAGATGAAAGAAGCTTAAATTATTTTCAATACTATCTTCCTACCTCTAGAAAAAAGGAGAAATTGAAAGGGATGGGTTAAGAAATTCCAGGATTAAAGAGGCAGTGGAGAATGCAAGGAACAAGATCTGTCACTATGATAGGAAAGCCTTCTTGAGGGATGCCTTTTATTTTGCTGTTCTATCTCCTTTTTTTCTCTTCTTCATTTCTGATTCTCCCATTCTTTCCTCCTTCCTTTTTTCATTTCCTCTCTCTTTTCACCCCCCTTTCTTCACTTTTTTTTTTTTTTAGTGCTGTTCGGAGGTATTTCATAGCCTGGAATCTAGGAATCAGGGAAAAAAACGTTGATTTTGGAGAGTGGAAAAAGTTAGATTTTAATTTTAGACCCTGGTCCATTGAATCAGTCAGTGAAACACACTTATAAAGAGTGCAAATCTCTGAACTGAGGCCAGGTATAAGATGCAGTTGTCATATTCAGAGAGGTTAAAGTTGATTAAAGATAAGAAATAAATTAATGAAAAGGATAATGATAAAAGAGAGTAAGAAAAGTATTTGCTGATTGATGGACTATCGATGTTATAGCCCATAGCTCTTCCTACTTCCGAAAATTCGATTGGGAACAAAGGCCACACTTGAGGACCTAGAGGTCATGTGGCCTTGAGGTTGAAAGTTCCCCTCTCATGGGCTGGACATTGGGATGAACAGGGGGTACTGATGTGGAAATCTACAAGGTATGTTTCAGGAAATAGTGAAAACAACTGAACTGTTTGTTGTCTGACTTTGGATAAGGACCATCATTTCTCCATGCCTGTTTCCTCATCTGTGAAATTTTAAGCATAGTTTTGAGAATAAAATAAAGGGGAAATGTTGGAAAATAAATGATATTTATCCATCTAGTAAACTGGCTACCAGAGAGTGAACCCTACCAGGAGTCAGAGTGAATTGAACTTCTCCATTCACTTCAGTCCAGTCATCCTTGTCTACTTACTTGCTATTTTGTACATGTGATGCCCACTACCTCTTGTAATCTTTGGTTCTTTTTAACATTCATCTCAAGTGCCACCTTCTGCACAAGGCCATGCTTGATTCTCTCAGCTGCTAGTGTCTTCACACCTGAAACTGTCTTGTATTTTTAAAAAAATTTTTTTCTATTAGGTTATAGGATAATAGATCCTGAGCTGGAAGGGACACCCGAGGTCATTTAGGCCATCCCCCTCATTTAACATTAGGGAAACTGAGACCAGGAAAAATTAAATGATCTGCCCATGGTCACATAGGTAGTAAACATCAGAGGTACGATTTGAACTGAGATCCTCAGATCTCTTTCTGCTGTTTCATGTTGTTTCTCTTATCATCTTGTGTTCTTTTATTTACATGTAGAATGTAACCTTTTAGAGGGTAGGGCCTTTTTCCCTTTTGTCTTTGTCTTTTTAGCCTTTAGTGCAGTGCCTAGCTCATGTAAGTACTTAGTAAACATTGTTTTATTTATTGGTAACTACTAATGAGATACAGCTATCTCACTGTAGCTCATTGGACTATTGCAGGAGGAGACTGGGAAGGGTCTGAATAGGCTAAGTATAAACTGTGGCAGAAAGAAAGAATACCTGTGGCTTAACTTCAAAATTAAATACTGTTTTATGATTATCCCCAGCCCCAGGATGTGAGCCTGAAGACATTACATCAGCTCAAGAAAATCAGGTTGCTTCAAGAAGGGAAAAGTTCAAATGGAAATTAATAATTTTTAGGAATTCAACAACAATTTAAAAAAAGAGCTCCTAAAACCTTGGAGAACATAGCTTTACTGGACCTTTCTCCCTCAGACCAATTGATTTTATGAACAGGATGGGGGAGTATTTTTGCATTTGATTATGGGAGCCAAAGCAGTAAGTGTATTTTAAAGCTGAGCGATAAATTTCTTCTGTGTGGTTTTAGAGAAGACTAAAAGACATGGGCGAGACAGTGAAGCTAGGGAGAGGAAGAGGAACGTTACCATACTGGCGTTCATTGGGACTTGGTCCCTTTCCCCACATGTGCAAAGGCTTAGTCCATACATGGCAAAAATCTTACTCACTTTTGAGGAGATTTAATCAAAATGATTCTGTGGTTTGGAGAATGACTCACCTGTGGCACTGGCAGCATAATACTAAGTAGTGACTCATGAAAGTTACCACCAGCAAAGAGCTTTCAAAACTAGGAACTGGGCTGTGTCTCTGGAAAAACTGTAAATCTTACAGCACTTACTACTAAATCAGTAAGTAGGTAATAGTTGTTTGGTGTGGTAAAAGGAATATACTGCATTGTGCTATAGATAATTGACTTATTTTTATTTTATGTTTAATGCATTTTAGCAATAAGTACTATGGGGGGCCAAGATATTTAAAATTTGGCCTCTATCTGTATCATAGATCAAAATAACAGATGCTAAGATGCAGTATTTAGTCAGCAGTGCTTCCCTAGACTCTAAATAGAAAGAAGAGATTAGGATGAATTTCAGTTCTGTACCAGTACTCCTCAGAGGGATAGGGAGTGATCAGAATTATAAATTTTTTCATATTCAGAAAATCATTGACACCTAGTATTCTGGCCTAATAGTTGCCAACTCATAAGTTCCACCTCCATAGCATCCCCTTCCTCCATAGCCTTTTCTCCACTCTAACTTTTGTTGTTGTGTCCAACTCATGGTGAACACGTTTTCTTGACAGATACTGGAGTGGTTTATCATTTCTTTCTCTAGTTTACTTTACAGATGAAGAAACTAAGGCAAACAGGGTTAAATGACTTGCCCAAGGTCACATAGTTAGTATGTAGGCATCTGAAGTCAGATTTGAACTTGGGAAGTTCCCTGATTCCAGACCTGGCACTTTCACGCCACCTACAGCACCACCTAGATGCTCTTTAAGGAGCTTACTATATGCTAGACAGGTCTAAGGGGCTGGTGATAGAAATAGAAAAGTGAAACATCTTATCCTTGAGGCACTTGCTTATTGATGTAGAAGTGATTGTCAGGGGAAGGAGTGGCTGGGAAGTCTTGTGGAGGGTATAGCACTTACTACATTTATCCTTTCCAAGGACAATGGTAGTATTGATATGGTTACTAAGCCTTGGAATCAGCTTTTGTGGAGGGGTGAGTGGTTTGGTAAGATGAGATGCTGTCATTACCAAGATAGTGACAAGATGATTGATTGAGTGAATGGTCTGATCTAGTGGTCTGGGACTATCTACCTCATGGTAGGATGGTCTGTGGTCTGTGATTGAGTATATACCCATCTATTAAGACAGTTTATTCTCCCTGGAGAGGTCCAAAGCTCACTGAGGTAACTAATCCAGAGTTTGGGAGCATTTTTTCTTGTGGTTAAGTCTGGTGATGACATTCCACTTTGGGAGAACCAGCCAGGCAACGGGTGAGAATTGAACACTTGACTGGGATAGAAAGCATAGCCTTTGATGTATAGTACCTTATCTTTATCCACTATTTCATAGTCTGTAAACTCTTTTCACATTTCTTGAGGATCCCAAATCATCAGCAAACCTTTAAGCTAAGTTATGTACAGTGTGCTCTCAGGTTTAGCACTTAAAAAAAGGTTTTCATCCCATGTCGTTAAAATAAAATATAATTTTGGTGCTTTGCCCGTAGACTTTCTGGAAAACTTGACTGTACACAGAGTTACTATTGAGAGGTGCTAGATAAAGGAGGTTTTATTGTGTCATAATTACTGATGTATAAGTAAAGTGTGTATAGAAGTTATGAAAGGTGGTTGTTAAAGGTTGTTAAATTCTAATTTTATTAGATTCTTTTAGATGTAGATTTTAACTAGAACTTTCATCATCATAGACCTTTAGAACTAGAAGAAACCTTAGAGATCATCTAGCCCAACTTCTGATTTTACATAATGAAGAAACTGAACCTCAGAAAGGTTTAAGTGTATGTTTAAGAATTGCCTAGCTAGTTTTCAGCACACTTAGGACAAGAATCCAGGAAGATCTAATTTTTAGGTCAGTTTTCTTTCTCATTTTACTAACTCTCCTCTTGATAAGCCCTCCTATATAATAAATTCTTATTTTCTTAGTGCATGGACTTTTTTTTTTTTTTTTAGGGAAAAATGCTACTCCCCTCCAGAATTGTAACAAATTACACATTTAGGAGCTGTGTGTGTGTGTGTGTTCATGTATTTGTGTTCCAAGGGTCTGTCTTATTCTTCTTTCTACCATGCACTTTAAGTCATTTAATTTTTTCAGGGACTTGCTGAAAAATAACTTGTAACAGCTGGCTTTCTACAGCAGTAAAAGAGCAAAGTAGACAAGCTACTTGAAAAATGAATTACTTATTTCTTGAAATGAAGGAAATGAGCTAGGGGAATTAATGATGCTATACTGAGAAGCAGATGATCAAATAGCAGTAATAAGTATGGTCTGCTGCAAGGAGCACGGAGTTTCAGTCAGAATACCTTGGTGTAAGCCCCAGATCCCATACTTGCTAGTTAGTTGTACAATTACTAAGCATTCCAATCTTTAGTTACAGAATATGATTATCCTAACATACATCCACTTCACTCTCTGAAGTGCACAAGAGAACACTCTCCAAATATTGCAGTGCTATATAAATATAAATCACTATTAATAAGATACTGTTTCTTACTGTAATTATTCTAGAAATTGATAAGATGCATTGTTATCTTTGCAACTGAATTTTTATTTCCCAGAGAAGGAGAAGAAGTTTTGGAAGCTCCTTAAATGAGAGAGTAGTTGAGATATTATGTCTGTCCTACCCATTCCCATAAGACATATTTATGAGACATTTTAAGGCTTGGTGACTAATTTTGGAATGAGAGTGGAAGGAAAGGGAAGAGTCTGTTTCTGTGGTTTTGAGATTGGGGTCCTCTACCCACAGAATTGTATTGCTGAAAACAAGAATTTTATTGCTAGTGGATTGACCCTACTCTAGGGATTCTCTGTTTAGGGTGTGTTATGTGACTGATAAATGAAACTACTGAAACGTTTTGAGGGCTTGGATGTCCCAGCTGTGGAGTCTTTTAATCAGCCATGAGGTTACTATCAGTTTTCTCTCTAGTTTTTAGTTTGGAGCTATTGACTCATGGATGCTCTTTGCAGGTCACTTCCTGATTTCAGATGGGCTGCCTTGGCTTCATTTTTCTTCTTTGTCCATCACCTCTTTGTTTTACTGCATTCTGCCAAGGTAGCAGGATTCAGTGACAGACAGCATTGTATTATCATTCAAAAATGTTGGCTAGGCCTAAGGATTCTTTGTCCTGGTTGATAGTATGAGCTTTCTTTAGGCTTACAGCCCAAATACTTAGAGCCTAAAATACTTAAATCCATGATACTGTCCTGAATAAGTAAATACATTTTCCCATATCTTTTAGACATCTTCATCTTTAGTCAAATGAGGATATTTACTAGAAACTATTAAGAGGTAAGATATTTATAAAACCGTCTTTTGAGATTTCTATCTTCTTGGTGGCAATTTTTTTGTGTGCATGGTGGCATCTCTTTGCTTACTCCAGTCAGGAAACTGAAGTGTAGAAATATGAAATAACTATGTCCAGAAGGTATGATGTCATGTTGGAGAATAGAAACTTGGTCTCTGAATTTCTTTACTTAGAAATGCAGTGAGGTTGTATTAAACCATCCAGGATAATTTTTCAAATATCTCTTCAATTCAGTAAATATTTAACTCATATCTGTGCTAGATTTGGGGATAGAAGGAACAAATAGCATTGTCCTTATCCTCAGGAAGCTTACAGTATTAACGGGGGCTATTAGGTTTATGTATACCTACAAGACAAAATATGATGTGTAAAGAAGGAGTCCAGATACACTACTGTGAGAAATCTTAGGAGGGAGACATCATTTTCAGATTGGGAGAGCAGAGAAGAATTTTTGCAAGAGATGGATTTCAGAGTTAAGCCATGAAAGAAAAGAAGGTTACAAATAGTCTTGAGTTCAGGAGAGAAAGGGCTGTCTCTGCCTTAGGCGAGGAGATAGAGGACAGTGTGAACATCCTGCTGTGCCTGTGAGGGATAGTGAATAGCAAGGTGTGTCTGGAATGCAATATATTGGTAGGGAATTAATGGGAACTAAAACTGGAATTTAGGTTGGAGCCAGATTGTAGAAGATCTTGAATGCTAGGGTAGGGAGTTAATGCTGTAGTTAGTAGACAGTGGTAAACCATTGAAGGTTTTTGAGTAGAGGAACATGTCCTTAGCTGTGCATTATTTTGGCAGTAGTGTGAAGAAGTCTCATCTCCTCTGCATCTTCCATGTGTCAGATTACTTTTCCTAAAGTTCAAATCACCCTGCCTTATTCAGTAAACTCTAGTTGCTCCCTATTACTTCCAGAATTGAATATAAAATTTTCTGCCTTTATCACTTTGCTTCTGTATTTCTTTACTCCCCTCTGTTTATTCTGTGATCTAGTGTTACTGACCTCCTTGCAGTTCTGTGCATGAGACTCCCTATTTCCGGACTCTGGGAATTTTTAGTGGTTGTCTCCCTCTCTCCTCATCTCCATGTCCTGGCTCTCTGGGCTCCTTTCAAGTCTCAGCTAAAGTTCCACCTTCAACAAAAATTCTGTCCCAGTCTTCCTTAATCTTAGTGCTTTCCCTCTGAGTTTTTCTCCAATTTATCTTCCTTGTGCATGTTGTGTGTTTCTTGAGAGCTTGGACTGTTTTTTGCCTTACTCTGTATTTTCAGCACTTAGCACAGTGCCTGGCATGCAGTAGATCAGGATTCAGAGAGAACTCGAAAAGCTGGAGGTCCTTAGGAGAGGCCTTACATCAGAAGTGGCCCATGAGGAGAGCCTTCCAAGTACAGAGGCGGCCCGGGCACAGGCATGTAGGCAAGAGACAAAATGTTCAGCCCTAACGTTTGTGAGGCTGTCCGTTTAATTTTGAACAGCTTGACTTATGATAATATATTAAACTGTTACGTTGAGTTGAAAATGTCCATTGTGTAGCTTCCACCCATTGTAAGCCCCCTGTGGGGAAGTTTCCTTTTTGATTTTTGTCTTCCAGTTCTCAGTACCTAGAATAGCCTTGCTCATAACAGTCACATGTGTTTTGTTGAATTTGCCAAGATCACCAAGAAAGAGTGAAAAAAGAGCCAAAACCAGTTCCTTATGGGGATGAATATCTTGCTTCAGTGAAAGAGATAGAGAAGGATCAGTTAGCTCAGGGAAAGAGTGTGCAGTAGCATTGACCCTAAGGATTAAACAGTATCAAGAATGAGAGAATAGTTGGTAATACATGTAGTAGGGAGCAGAACTAGTGGTAAACTAACCTCCTCACCAATGTGAATGGATTTCCCAGGAATGGAAAATTCTCAGAGAGAAGAATCTCCCCAATGACAGTTGCGTGTTATGACTCCCTTCTGTCGTTACTCCTCTGAGATTCAGGCTTCAGTCATTGAAGGATATCAGAGAATGTTACTCCATCTGGATGGTGTCACCACAGTACAAAAATGAAGAAATGCCATTGCAGCAAGAAGGATGTGTTAAGGTTTGCATAAATTTAGGGGTTAGAAGTGGAGATGGTGTCATGATCTCAAGGGTTGTGTGATCAGATAGTGATGTGGGAAGATGAGTCACACAATCCACTGTTTCCAAAAGAGGCAAAGTTGTCTTGAACACAATTGAACCTTCCTCCCATCCGTTGCCTTTAATACTTTCTGGTTCGGTCCCCTTATAGTACAGGCCTCCCATGGCTGTACCAAGTACCCAAGTCTTTCCCCTTCTTCACAGGGCATTACATTAGTCATTTAGTCTGCAAGCATTTATTAAGTGCTTATTATGTACCAAGTACCATGCTAAGCCCTGGCAACTGTGTAGGCAGAATCACAAGTTGGGGGGAAGAGATGGGCAAACATGATGCCCCTGAATGGGGAGGCTAGATCCTTAAGGCAGTAAGAGGCCTGATCTTACCTCCCCTTTTCCTTTGAGGAATGAATTGAAAGGGATAAACATGCATGGATAACTTACAATCTCTATTGTCATTTTTAGTTTATTATGTTTCCTTCCATACCCACCTAACTACCAAGGAGGGTACCACTGTTCTTTTAGTTACCCAGTTTCAAAATCTTATCATTTTTTACTCCATAACATATCTCACGTTTGTCTACTTACACAATTACCACTCTATTCAAAGCCATCATCACTGCTTATCTGTACTATTGCAGTGGCTTTCTAATTGTCCTCCCTGCCTCAACTCTCCCTGTTCCAGTGTAAAGCACAGGTATGACATTGTCACTCCCTTATTCCAATGGCTTGCTATGGATGGTAGGATCAAATATTATTTCATCTTTGCCTCATCATTTAAAATTTTTTTTTGTTTAATAAGGGATGTGTTCATCAGTACAGTAGTATATGTATATAATTTATAAATTAATGTACTTATTAATTTATACATTAATATAAGATCAACTTAATATACATCTTTTAGGGGTATAAAAATTTTTTTTACCTGTTCAATTGGCCATCAAAAAAATTTGGAAACCATTATGTAGTCTGGATAGAGAGCTGACAGACCTAAGGTTCAGGTTTCTCCTCTTAATATCAACTAGCTTGGGACCCTGAAATATTATCAAAACCCTTCCTAGAACTCTAGGAAACCCTTTAAAACTGTGTTGCAGATGAATAGTGTTAGACATTAATGGAGGAAGCTTCCATTCTAGTAATGTCCTACATGATGAAATCAAAGGTCTAGAATAAAGCATGTTTCATTTTATATTCTGAGAGTCAGGTTGGCAAACTGGTTAGAATGCAGAACTAGAAGTCAGGGAGACCTGAGTTCAGATCCTATCTTTGACTCTTAGTAGCTCATCAATCTTGGGCACATTATGTAAACTTGCTAGGCTTCAGGCAAAAGTTTTAAGATGATAACTTGTAGCTGGATTCAGATAAAATCATAGTTCTTTGATTTATTTAAATCTGTGATTTCATTGGCATCCCTGACTTTTAAATAGGATCATTTGGAAAGCCAGTTGTACCTGTGTAGAGGAAGAGTAGATGTATTGTGGCTCAGTTTACAATTTTCTCTTTCCTGTATTGTATGGTGTGGAAATCTCACTAAGTACTGTTGGCTTGGGATCTTGCTTGTGGTCTGGTTTGAGTTGTAGCAAGATTCCTAAGCAATGAGGTTGTGCTTTTTAGAAATGTGACCAATCCAAATTTGTTCTTTGAAGGACTTTTTATGGAAATAATATTGTTTCAAAAAACCTATAAAAACCACTCTATTATTGGGATCCTGGAACGTATGCTACAGGATGATATGCGTATAACTGGCCTGAAGAATATGAGGGTATTGGTATTATCTGTTAATGTTTACATCCTGATGGTACTGTTATTAAGCCAAATCAAATGGCGATTCTTAGCGTGGTTGCTTAAACTATGTGTTGGAAATGCATTTTAAATTAAACCTTCAGACCTGTATAATCCCATGGGGTTTAGTGTTCAGTATGTGTAAGCACATCATCAGTTCAGAAAAATTTTGGCTCCTGAAGACAAGTGAATTGTAGGCAAATGGACTTTTTACATCTTTAATAAATGTTTTATCTCTATATTGTCTATACAGTTATGCTTACAGATAATGAAGTGACAGATTAAAAAGCATGTAGTCACTAAGTATATGCTAATTCATAGGCTTGTCTGTTAAAGACTGAAAATAATTGATTCACCTTTTCATTGCATAGCAGAGAACTTAATTATGGTAGAAAACAGACATTGCCTCTTGAGACTGGCGTTTGAGAGGCTGTACAAGATCCTGGCCTTTATCCAACTAATGATGCCATGATTCCTAATACTGCTGAAGCTTTAAAATTTGGTGTTTAGCATAATTTTTTGTGGGTGTCTGCATTTTTACATTAAGGCTATAGGTTTCTCTGTTTTTTAGAGTTTTTTAAAATTACTGTGCTTATGCAAATACTATTAAATTACATGTAATATTTTCAGATAATTGAAGTAATAAGCAATCATTTTTGCACATATTGGAATTGCATGCTTTGAATACATTGCAGTTATTCAGATACCAGTTAGCTAGTTAGTTGAAAGTAAGATATTAAGTGTTTCCTTTGTCATGGTGGTTGCTGCATTTATCACTATTATTTAGTCAGATATGCTTATGTACTTTATTTTAAATTGCTCTCAATAAAAGATTGATTTTGGCCTTTTCTTAAGGCACAATTCAAAGCACTTCCCTCCCTTCCTCAAAAGGCTTTAGTGGGTCCCTGTTGTCTCTAGAACAAAATATAGACCTGTTAGACTGTTTTGTTAGGTCCTTCATGAAGTGATTTCCTCCATACCTTTCCAACTTTATTTCATACTATTCTTCACAAATTCTTCCTTCTATCTGAAGTTTACTTCTGGCTTCCCAGAGCTCAATACTTTATCTCCCACCTCAGTGCACTCAGTCAAGCTACTTCACATTCCTGTTTGATAAAAGTATAGCAGTTTTCTTTTGATTTTCAAAAAGAAGAAGTGGGGTATTCCCCAACCAAAGGCTACTGAGCTTCATGCAAATCATCTAGGAAAATTCTAAAATAGATTATTAAATGAATGATTCATGTACAGTTATAGGAAGGGAAATGTTGACTATTATTAAAAGTCAGCCTGAGTTCCTTAAGAATAAATTGTGCTAGACTACATTGCTTTACTTCTTTGAGGCAAGCGTATCTGTATATAGAAGAGGGCTACAGACATAGTATTCTTGAATTTGATCGTAGCAGTTGACATTTTTCTGTCTTTTCCTTGTGGTTAAAGTGGAGAGATGTAAATGGGATGATAATATTTAGGTCATTTCAGAACTGATTGATTGGCTGAACCCAAAGAATATTAAATAATAGATGACAAACCCACAGGGATAGGGTAGCTGGGTGGTGCAGTGGATGGAGTGCTGGGCCTGGAGTAAGGAAGATCTGAGTTCAAATCCAGCCTCAGGCACTTATTAGCTGTGTGACTTTGGGCAAGTAACTTAATCCTGTTTGCCTGTTTCCTTGTCAGTAAAATGAGCTGGAGAATGCAATGGCAAACCTTTCCAGTATATTTGTTATGGAAATTCCAAATAGAGTCATGAAGAATTGGACACAACTGAAAATGACCAAACAATAACAATGAACCTACACAGAGGTCTCTAGTGACATGCTGTGAGGCTTAGTTCTCTTTTTCTGTTCTACTGAAATGTGTTCATCAGTAACTTGGATGAAGATGGCATGGATGCTTATCAAGTCCAATGACAACACATGGTAAGAGGGAAAGCTTATATCTTTGCTATAATTTGGAATCCAAAAGGATTTTAACAACCAGGATGTAACAAGGTGAAATTTAAAAGATATATTTTAAGTCCTATTTTTAAGTTGCACAGTCATTTGCACAGTTGTAGGATAGGAAAGATGTAGGTAGACAGCAGCATTCTTTTTCTTAAAAAAATTAATTTGTTTTCAGTTTTCTGCAATATGTAAAACAATATATTTTTCATATATCTTAGATTTTCTCTTCTTCCTTTCCCCCTTCCTCCCCCCTCCCTCCTCAAGACGGTGTGCAGTCTTACATAGGTTCTACATATACATTCTTATTAAATGAATTTTCACCTTAGTCATGTTGCACAGAAGAATTAAAACGAATGGGAGAAACCATGAAAAAAACCAAACCAAAACAATAACACAAGAGAAAATAGTCAGCTTCATTCTATGATCCAATTCCATGGTTCTTTCTCTGGATGTGGAAGGCATTTTGCCTCAAGAGTCATTGGGAATTTTTTAGGTCCTTGCATTGGACAGCGACATTCTTGTGAAAACAACCTGGGAGTTCAGTATGAGTGAAGGTTATGATTGAAAAGAGTAAGGGATCTTATATTAATAGGAGAGAAGGAAGTGATAATCCTGCTTCACTCTGAATCCCACATTTAAGGAGGAATAGCTGGAGGAATGTGACTAAGATGTAGAGGAAAATAAAATCTTAAGGATTGGTTGAAGGAACTGGAGTTGTCTTCCATAAAGGGAAGAGGATAGATGATATTTGACGAGTTGTAATGAGACTTAGTCTGTTTAGTTCCAGAGTACTCTAGAGCTAGGATCAGTGGATGAAAGTGTGAGGGAGGCAGCTTTTGACTCAGTAAAAGAAATACTTTCCTAACAATTAGAGCCATCTCCCAGTGACCCAAGGTTGTTGTTGGTTCCCAGTCATCGGAAGTGTTTTGACAAGAGACTGGGTGACCACTTATTTGTCAGGGGAATTATATAGGGAATTCATAATACATGCTTTGAGTGGGGATTATATGAAATGATCTCCAAGGTCTCTTACAACTTCGTAAATTCTAAAATTCTCATAGAACAACAAAATCATAAGGAATGCCAAAGGTCATCTACTCCATTTAGTCATTGCTTAAAAAATCTCCAATGAGGAGGAACCACTACTTCCATCATTAGTAATAATAGGTATAATAATAATAAAAGCTAGACATTTATCTAATTAGAAAGTTTTTAAAGTGCTTTACACATTATCTCATTTGATCCAACAATCCTGGGAGATATTACTATTTTACCTCAATTTTACAGATAAGGAAACTGAGGCACAGAAAGAGTAAATGATTTGCCCAGGGTTACACAGGTAGTAAGTGCCTTAGTACTAGTAAGTACTAATAAACAGTAGTAGCTAGTAAGTGCTAGTACTGCCTTAGACTAAGGCAATATTTGCACTTAATTCTTCCTGGCTCCTAAGTCCAGCAGTCTATGCACTGTTGAGAAGTATTCTGTTTTCTTTTTTAGCTCAGAAAGTACATGGATGGAGTTATGGTTTTCTTTAAGAGGGAGTGTAAAGAATTTACCGAACATACTAAATACAGACTGATAGTATGCACACCACTTAAAATGCTAACAGCTCAATAGCAGGAATGGAAAACAAACCATTAACAGAATGAACGTGGTACTAAATACTAAAAAGAGGAACATTTAGCATTAGTGGGCCTTGGTACCACAGCATATTTACTTGAGCTTTTTTACTTGGAGATTTGAAAGGGAATACTTAATAGAATAAAGATGAGCTGTAGTCTGCATTTAAAAGACATCTCTGGCTTAGTAGTTCTGTCCTCAAAAGTACATCTATACATTTTCCTGTTTTGCAATTGTATTTATCTATGATGATCTAATGTAAATACTGTCATGCCACAGTTGTTTTAACATTTTTTTCTTTAAATCTCTTATTTTAAAATGTGTATGATTTTTGTTTTGGGGTCTTTTGTAATGACAATTTTGACTTTATAATTAGCCAATTAGAAAAATGACATCACTTACCAAAATCTCATGTGTATTAACTATTCTATAGCCTATTTTCTGAAAAAGGGCCCATACATCTTATGTATCTTCCAAGCCTATTAAGGTTTGAAGTGAATTTTCAAGAATGTTAACTGTAAATCATAGGTGATTGAAATAATATCTATAGGTAATTGCTTTTTCCATTATTTCACTGTTGTGTTACCATATGCTTGTTAATTTGACCACAGTTAATGCTTGGTGGCCATGGCTCAAGGTGGGATATAGAATGTATTTATTTTGTTTTCTGCTTCTTGTTGAGACCATACCTCTCTCCATTGTGGTTTTGAAGCTATTGTAATGTTGTGTTTTTACCCATATTTACGATTTGTGAGGGTGTTTGGAAACAGAAGGGTGCTTGACTTTGTTCCATGTTTTAGAAAACAATTTGTTTTATATTTCCTTTCCAATTTACCAACACTCATCTGGCTCAGTTGGGGTCTTTCAACAAATTATTTCAGGCTGGCAGTTTTACTAGCCTTAATGATCTTGTCTCCTAATCACATTCTGTATGAGTTTTTGTTCTTGTGGTATACCATGAGTTTCAGGGACAGTGGACAGGGACAGCACTATGTATGAGGAAAATAGCAGACTAAAATTTCAAGGTCTCAGGTCACCAAAATATGTTGTGTGTCTAGGAGTGAGATAAATAATAAATTGTATAGCTGAATTTCCTAGACCAAGATGTATGTTTGAGTACTGATTGAATAAACTAGCAGTAGAATTGGTATTATGAATGAATGACAGTCATTTATTAAAGACTTTCTATGCCAAGCCTGTTAACATTGGGAATGCAAATAGAAAAAGAAGACAGACCCTGTCCTCCAGGAGCTCAAATGGTAATTTGAGATGACAGCACATGTAGCGGAGTTCAGCTGCCCAGTAGGTGGAGAGGCCTGGGACTCTTTAGGATGTATGTAGGTTTCAGTATCATAGGAATGACGCATCGCCATTGGGAAGGGGGAAGGAGACTCAAGCGTCAGAGTGAAGAGTGTATTCTAGGTTCCCTTTGGCAAAGATGAAGACAGGGGCTTGATGTGAGGCTAAGAAGGGAAAAGGGGAAGGAATTGGCAGGAAAGTGGGGGTGGGCTCTGAGACAGGAAAGAGAGAAGATGATCCCTCTGAGATAGCTTTGGCTAGGTGCCACCATAGTGTCTGGGGCAGTATGTGGAGGGAGAAAGAAGTGGAGTCTCATTTGATACTAGCTCTAGCAAACAACAAAATTTCTGTTTTGGAGTGAATGAAACATAATCTTTTTTTTAAAAAAAAAACCTATTGTGATCACAGATCTAGAGTTTGAAGGGACCTCAGAGACTGTTAGATCCATCTCCTTCATTTTACAGATGAGGAAACTGTATAGTGCCTCCTCTTGCCCCTGCCTTGTTTAGTTTTGCTGCTGAAATCTGAGTTTTAGTACAGGCATGCTTCATCTAACATTGTTAATTGGTTATGAGAGTTTTGGGGAGTGGGGTGAAGTGAGTTAATTTCATGGGAACCATGTGTGTTACATGCAATTTCCCAGCATTACGGTGAGGCTTAGTTATATAAACTACATTAAATGACTTTGTTGTGAAACTGTCATTTGATTGGAGCAAATATGGGGAATGCCTATAACTTATATGTGGGTACATTAGAAATGGCTATTTCTGATATTCAGAACCTCCTGGTAAAAAGCAAGAGGCAATAGTGGAAGAAGTCAGATAATTTTATAGTAAAGATGTGTGTTGTTACCTCCTTTGACTTCCAGAGGCCCATGTTTTGACATCCCTTGGTTTTTGGATAGAAATGTATTTATTGGCCTTTTTATTGTCCCTGGCCTTGGCCATGCTAGATTTATTACAGTTGCTATAATAAGTAGGTAGATTGGATGGAGAATTAATTTTATAGGTATGATACTTCTTTGGGTGTATAGCTTCAGATCTGATACTGGGAGGGGATGGGATTAGTCCTTGTTTAACAGGATTAAAACTAGAAAAATTAGAGCATTTCTGTTGGGAATGCAAAGTGTAAAGGTGATGGGCATCTTTTCCCCAGATCTAAAGTGAGGGTATTCGAATTTTCACACTGCTGCTCACCAGGATCCTAGATGAACATTGTATTATAACCTTGATCACAACAAGCAACGATTGTGAGATACTCCAGAAGTGAATATGTTTTCAGTTCTTTGATTAGAATCAGTATAAAGTGGACACTTAAAGCCTTCAAGCAAACCTTTTCTATGCTCTTCCTTTCTTCTCCTTGATGAATTTTATTTTTAGAACTGCCAAATGCCAGATTTATGAAGCACATTCTAAATAGCTGGTGCTTTTCAAGATTTTCTTTTGGAGAAGTTGAGATATATAGAAATAGCTATTGAAAATTAGAGATTAAAAATATTCTTGTCCAATAATATTTCAGGATGACCTGTATTTCTGCTGCAAACCTAAGTCATCCAAGGTGTCACTCTTTGGGCTTCAGTTTTTTCATCAGCATAATAAGAGGAATTTGGACTGTATGATCTTTAGGGTCTTCTTCAGCTCTAAATCCTGTAAACCTGTGTGACCAAGAGTTTAAGAATAATGGTGACTGCTTAGGGCTTTAGTCTAATGACTTTGTCAGCAAATCATGATAAAAATAGCTGGGCTGAAGTTTTATTAGCCAGCAAAATCCCAATATGTGGTTCTGAATGGCTAACGAAAAGAAGACTGGGGAAAATTTGGCTTATCTTCTTTTCACTTTCTCTCTCCCAAGAGTGGTGGGGGGAGGAGGGAGACAGACAGACAGACAGTGAACAAGTCCCTTTTTGGAAGAAAAGAACAGGACCGGAATTCCTCTGTCCTTAATTCCGTTACTGGAAATAGGTCTTGAAACTATGAGACTTAGTCTTAACTCTCTCCCTCTATCTTCCCACCACCGTAGTGTTAACAGATCTTGTGGCTCCATTCATAATGTGACTGACCCTGAGAGGAAATAAGTTTAGTATTATAATATCACTGCCAGTGAAGTAGCCAGTCTTTTTTCTTGGGTTGGTGGCTTTGTAATTTTTTTTTTTTTAAATCAGAGTTGACTTTAGCAGCTGTCCTTACTTGATGTGGCTTGTGGTAATCTTTACCCATTACCAGGGAGTTCAGAGTTTAATGTAATTATGATCTTACTAGTACCTTGCCATATTCCTCTTGAAGTAGGTATTGGGCAGGTATTGTCTGCTTTGTAGACAAGGAAGTTGAGAGAACTCAATAAGACACTAGGATTAAGCTAAAGATATGGAACATTACTGGTTAGGACATAACCTTGAGCATTCTTTACCAGGAGAAATAGCATCATCTGCATTGAATAGTTTAAATGTATTCTTATGAATAGGGCAAGGGAATGAAATTCAGTTACCTCCTAATATTCATTCTACTGTGTCTTGATTTTTTGGATGCTATGGATATTAGTCTTCTTGATAAAGAGCCTTTAGCACTTTAATAGTAATAATTTTTATTCTTTACTTTTTTCTTTTTCCTTTTTTTGGGGGGGACATAAAGTAGGAATTATGTGGAGTTTTCTTGACTGATGGGATTTCAGGCGTTTTTTTCACCTCTGAGATGGAGGATAAAAGTAGGTATTTGATAGGAATGCAGGTAATAGGACTGTAGGAATCAACCCTGACAAACAAACTGTTTTAAATTCAGTTGGGCAGCTTAAATTGGAATATAAGCTATTAGCCAGCAAATATGTACATACACACACATACACACACACATATATATATATATGTAAAACTGTATAATGAAATGAAGAAATTAGTACTAATAAACACTGATTTGATTTGCAAAATCGTGTGCAGCTTGCTTACCTCTAAAGCATCATTGTGTCCACATTTTTCAGTCTGTGTAGTTGTCTTAATTGAATACTTTTAGATTTGCACTGAATATGAATCTGCTTTTTCTGACATGTAAATGAGCAAAGAGATTATAGGGATCCATTTTTGTATTCAGTAATTTGTGGGTTTTTTTCTGACATAGTTGCCATAATTCAGGAATTGAAACATGTTCTGCTAAGGGCAAAGTGAGTCATGAAGTCAGACACGATATATTTATGGAAATAGATTAATGTGATTTTAAAATATATATAGGAAAAGAGAATAATCTAGGAAAATCTTAACTTGAGGGCAGATGAAACATTGTTTCAAAATTATATTGTTTTGAAACATGGAAAACTAGGTAATTGGTATGTTTTCTTGTTTGACTCAATTTTAAATGGTTCTAATTGATGTATTGTTTACATTGTTCACTAAATACAGTGTTTGGATGATAGGGAGGGAGTAGAGGATGCATGTGATAGCAGCCCAGAGATGTTCAGCACATTCTCCCAGAAAACAATTATAGTGCAGCATTCTGCCAATGATGATGTAAAAAACAATTGGTAGACAAAGAGCCTTTTAAAATATTTTATAACCATCCTCAAAGGATTCTAGCTGAGGACTTAAGAAAAATCGAAGTAGATATAAAGACACCCACTAGGCTTCCCTCCGTTGTTTCACTGAATGTTAACATTTCTAAACATGATTTCTTTGTGTAATTCAGAAAGCCTAAAGAAAAAGAGTGGATACTGATTATAGAAAGAGTGGGTTGGTTGGGTTTCTGGCACAAAAGTAGTAGTGTATAATGATGACAGCTGGCTTTTGTGTAACTCTTTAAAGTACTTTATTCATCCTCTCCTCTTTCTAACTTCCTGTTTCTGAGGAGAGACTTGTCTTTCTGTTCACCCAGGTTTCAGTGTAAGAGTCATCCATGACTCCTCACTTTAATTTCGCCTCATATCCAATTAGTTGCCAAATCTTATTCATATTTCTCTCATCTGTTCCCTTCACTTTTTTCATTTATCTACTCTAATGTAGACCATTATGATCTCTTATCCAGATATTGCAACAGCCTCCTAAAAAGTATTGGCATCCTTTTTTAACATCTATATTGTACAAAGTAGCCCTCCGCCTTCTTTCCAGAAATCCATCACTTATAACAAAGTATAAAAAAAGAGGGGGAAAAAAATGAACAAAACTAAACAACATGTTGAAAAAGTCTGATATTGTATTAATTATTTAAAACCTATAGTTTTCTGTCCTCCTCCTGTCTCTCCCCACGTACGTGGAGGGGATGCCTTTTCTTTGTTTTCCTTGGGGCAAAGTTTAGCCCTGATTTTGCCACATCCAGTTGCCAGTGTTTTCTTATTCTTTCCATTTTCACTGATACAGACATTGTGTATATTTTCCTGGTTCTACTTATTTCACTTGGCATTAGTTCCACCTGTAGTCTTCATATTCATGATTTTTTAAAGTACAGAAATATTCCCTCATATTCAGGTACCATAGATTTATAGCTATTTCCCAATCAATTCCTTCCTTCTTTCCTTCCTTCCTTCCTTCCTTCCTTCCTTCCTTCCTTCCTTCCTTCCTTCCTTCCTTCCTTCCTTCCTTCCTTCCTTCCTTCCTTCCCTCCCTCCCTCCCTCCCTCCCTCCCTCCCTCCCTTCCTTCGTGTATGGGCCAATAGTAACTTCTTCATTGGTTTCCCTAACTTCATTTTCTCCCCACACCAATCCATCCTCCTTAAGAATACATAGTCCTGAAGCACACGGCTGACCGTGCCACTCCCTTCTTACAAAACTTTGGCAGCTACTTGTTACCTGTAGGATAAAATACAAATTCCTCTCTGGCTTTCAGTTAGTCAGCAAGCATTTATCAAGTGCATGAATGAAAGAATAGAGCCTTTATCAGTTGCTTTTTTTGTGCAAAATATTGGAGATATACAGAAAAGCCCTCTAGACACTTGCCTTCTGATGAGGAGACAACACATAGGGAATGTTTCAACTGCAAGTCAGTTGGAAGAATCCCATGGTCCATCCTTAGAAGGCAGTGGCAAAGCAGATATTAATGCTTCTAATGTTACTAATGTAACTAGTAACCATTGTTACTATTTCCAGGGCTCTTATGTTCAGAGTCCTTGGCTGTCCCCATCTTTGGGGTTGGAGGGAAAGATGATAATACTTACCCAGATGATGGCTGTGAGGGCTGGAAGCATGATGTGGGGGTTGTTGCCACTCCCAAGGGCTCCTATATTTCTGTCTCTTAGTGGTAGTTGGCCAGCAGTTTTTGCTGGTGGTGATGAGGAGGGTAGATCTCCACTGTGAAGTTTGCACTCAGTCAAAGGGTCACACTTGAAGACCTAGAGGGCCACATGTGGCTCAAGGCCACGGGTTCCCCTCCTTTGTTAGGGTGTAGGGATTGTTTTTCTTCTGGAGTTTGCTGTGTCTGTTTTCTGGACTATTAATCATCTTTCTAGATTTTTACCCTCTTGCTGTGAGTATTAGATCAAATCAAGTTTCTAATGCTGGTATTCAGCTTTAATGACCAGAATAATGAGAATAAATTTTTCCGGATTTTTCCTCAGACCCATTCAGATGTTCAGTATTTTCAGAGTAGATACCATGTAATATAAAGTAAGTGATTTTTAAAAAACGCCCATGACTGGTCCTTGCTCTGCCAGTGACTGGCTATTAACAGATAATTTACTTGCTCACTTCTTCAGTTTCCTCGTCTAGAAAATGAAGGATTTGGACATGAGTATCTCTAAAGTCTCTTCCAGTGATGATATTCTATGATTCTGTTTTCCCTTTCCTAAATAAGTTCCTTCTCAAACTCTTCTCCTTTTTTCCAAGTCCTTTCTGGTAATTGTTAAAAAGCAGCCAGGTAGTACTGGAGTCACACGGGAGTTCAAATTTAGCTAATAACCCACCAGATCTCGGGCAAGTCACTTGACCTCTGTTTGTCCCAGTTTCCTTATCTATAAAGTTGGGATAATAATAGTACTTCCCTCCTAATATTGTTGAAGGATTGAATGTGCTAATATTTTTAGTGTTTTGCAAACTTTAAAGTGCTTTATGAATTCTACGAGTTATTGTTACTATTGTCATAAACTGTCTTTACTGATGATGTAGATTCTCATCTTTTAAGTTTCAAGTTATATCTGTAAATTCTGTCAGTGTCAGCTTCATGAAATGGGGAGGAGATTAATGTAGGTAACATGGATAAAATTAATCTTGTTATTTTTCAAGAAGAATATAGGTCTATGTTGAATTTCTTTATTTTGTTAGAGGTCAAATACAGTCCACCTTTTGTGTTCCGTACAGGCCTCTATTGCTATAGTAGCCAGGAACCTTAGACCGAAAAGACAGAAGGAAAGTGATACATCACTTGTGAAATTGAGTAGAAGCTGTGACTCACTCCAAGAAGGTTTTCGAAGAATGGACTGTGAGAATTCTTCCTCCCTTCTCCCCGCTCCCTCCAGCTGATTCAAAACATGATTGTCAGGGCCAGCTTGTTCAGTTTCCATTTGCTGAAAAGAATCTTGACAGTTATATGGCACATTTATAAAAGAAATAAACCCAATTTAAGTGTCAACCATATTCATCTAAATGTGGTTTGGTACCAGGCACTGTACAAAGAAAATTAAATTTGTACTTATCAAGTATTTATTAAATGCCTACTATGAACAATGTACTATGTAAGGTGCTAGGAGAAATACAAACATAGTTGTGAGCCATGGGATGCTGGAGTGGGCTGATAATGACCTGCAGAATTAGGTTGTTAAACATTTACTAGCACACTTCTATGTCAGGCTCAAGAATGTTGTAAAGAAAGTTTTCTGAATCAGGAGATAGAGAACCTAGGTTTGAATCCTTTTTTTCCAGGAGAATCAAGTAGGTCTGTGTCATTGGATCATAAAAGATTGTATAGTTGATCCTGGAGGAAACCACTGTAGTTTTGAAGTAAGGGAGTGACCTGTGCTTTTAGGAAGGTCACATTAGCAGGGAAGTGGATGATGAATTGGAATGGGGAAAAAACTTGAGTGATGGAGACCAACCAGAAAGATATGGCAATAGCCTAGGTGTGAGATGATGGAGTAGCTTTGTAAGTGGAGAGAAGATATCTATATCTATATCTATCTACCTATCTATCTATCTATCTATCTATCTATCTAAGAATATACAGGTAAGAACAATAGGACTTGGCAATAGATTTGATATGTAGAGTGGGTACAAGTGAAGAGTTAAGAATGGCAATGACTGTGGGGTTCCCTCAAGTCTAGCCCCTCTTCTCTTTTCCTTCAATAATGTGTCATTTGGTAATCTCATCAGTTCCTATGATTAAATTATCTTATGCAGATGACTCTCAGATCTACTTCTTTAGTTGTAACTGGACTTGTCCAGCTGTAGTCTTTCCACCTGCCTTTTAGATATCTCAAACTGGATGTCCCATATATATCTTAAGCACTTCCCAAACTGAAGCCATTATCTTTCCCTCAAAATCCTTTCCTGTCTTAACTTCTCTGTTACCATTGAGGGTACCATCATCCTCCCAGTCATCAAGGCTCTCAACCTAGCTGTCATCCTCAATTCATTACTCTTTTCTCCTCTCTATATCCAATCATTTATCAAATCATGTTATTTTTACTTTTGTCATATATCTTGTATATGCCTCCTCTTCTCTGACACTGTTACCACCCTGGTTCAGGCCTCTAGCACAACTCATGCCTGGGCTATTGTTGTGGCCTGCTGGTTGGTCTTCCTAAAACATAGGTCTGACTATATTATTCCTTCAATTCAGTAAACTTCAGTGACTCCCTGTTACCTCCAGATTTAAATATAAAATCCTCTGTTTGACTTTTAAGCTCTTCATAACTGGCACCTTCCTACCTATCCAGTCATTCTCATTCTCTTCCACAGACTCTGTGATCCAGTTACAATGCTCTCATTGTTATTCCTTCCACATGGACGACACTCTGTCTCCCATCTCTAAGTGTTCTTGCTGCCAGTACCCTATGCCTACAAGTGTCTTCCTTTACCTCCTGGCTTCCTTTAAGTCCCAGCTAAAATCCCACCTTTGCAAGAAGCCTTTCCCCAGTTCTCCTTAATCTTAGCGCCTTTCCTCCAGGATTGCCATCAATTTATATTGTTTATATCTTGTTCATACATAGTTTTTTGCATGTTGCCACTTCCTTTGGACTGTGAGCTCCTTGAGAGTAGGGCCTGTTTTAGCATAGTGCCCAGCACATAATATAGACAGTTATCAAATGCTAGTTCACCTATTGACTAAAGTTATGAGCCTAGTCAAGGGGGGTGATGTTAATGCCTTCAACATTAATAGGAAAGTTGGGAAGAGGGGAGGGTTTGAGGAAAAGATTATGAGCTCTGTTTTAAATTTGTTGAATTTGAGATGCCTACAAGATATCATTTGAGATATTCAAAAGGAAGTGATGTGAGGTTAGAATTCAAGAGAGATTAGGGTTGTATACATAGATCTTGGAATCATTTGCATAGAGATGATAACTGAAACCATGGGAGCTGAAGATCATCATATGAGATAGTAAGATAGGAGAACAAGATAGAATTCTTGGGGGACACTGACATAATGAGTTAAGATTGGCTAGAAATTCAAGAAGGGCGACTGAGAAAGAGTGGGAGGAGAACCAGGAGAAAATAGTATCATAAAAACCTAGAGCGTGAGTGTCCAGAAGTAGATGATCAACAGTGTCCAAGAGTATAGAGAGCGTAAGAAGAATGAGTATCGAGAAAAGGTCACTAGATTTGGCAATTATGTCATCGATGACTTTGAGGAAAGTAGTTTCGGCTGAATAATGGGGTCAAAAGCCAGATTCCATAGAGTTTAGAATCAAACCACACTCTGGAGACAAACTTGAGACAGTGAGTGCGTGCAGAAGATGAGATGAGATGGGATCAAAGGTGCCTTGGCAAGGGGAAGGAAAAGGAGTTCTAATCAAATGGCTTTAGTTTTTCAGTGAATTATGTATGAGGTGAGGTCCTCAGCTGAGTGGGTGCCATGGGAGACTTGAGGAAAGATGACTGTCTTCAAGTATTTTAAAGGCTGTCATACAAATGTATTCTGTGTGATTCTAGTACAGAATCAGGACCAATAGGTGAACGTTTCAATGATTCAGATTTTTTTCAGATTTATTCCCATTTTATGGTTGAGAAAACTGAGGTAAACGTTTATTTTATTTTTTAAAACATTATTTAATTAATTTATTTGTTTTCAGTTTTCAACAGTCACTTCCCTAAGTTTTCAGTTGTCCTCCCCGCTCAAGATGGCATGCAATCTTATGGTTTCTACATTCTTATTAAACATATTTTCATGTCAGTCATGTTGCATAGAAGAATTAAAACCAATGGGAGAAGTCATAAGAAAAACCAAAACATAACAAAAGACAAAATATTCTGCCTCATTCTGCATTTCAGTTCCATAGTTCTTTCTCTGGATGTGGATGGCATTTTGCATCTAGAGTCCTTTGGGAATGTTTTAGGCCCTTGTGTTGTTGAGAAGGGCTAGGTCTATCTGGAAACAGTCTGAGGCAAACATTTGTTAAATGACTTGCCTAGGGCCACACGTTTGTTAGGTATCTGATACAGAATTATTTATTTGCATGTTGTGTTTCCTATTAGAGTGCAACCTCCTTAAGGACTGTGATGGCTTTTACTTTGTTTTGTGCTATCAGTGCTTAGTATTTAGCACAGTGCCTGGCACAGGGTCCTAGAAGTGCATAATAAATGTGGACGGACCGACTTATTAAAGTCATTCTTGGAAGTTGAGTGACCTTGCAAGTTGTTAGACATAGTAAGAAGAAGGATGTAATGGTTGCTATTTGGTCAGATTTGCATGTAAAGGTGAAAAATTATTGAGGGATCATGGTAGAGGAATTATATGCTGTGTCAGAGAGAGAACAAGGCCACTCATTCTTTGCCCTGGCCCTTTCAGACAAAGAAGTTGATGGGAAGAATTGTTATTTATTGTCTTGAGGAAGTTGAGGTTTCAATTAAAGTGAGGAGGTGGACCAGGGCCTTTTCTCTTTTCTTTTAACTTTTCTAAAATATTTTATTTTTTCCTAGTTTCATGTAAAATTAGTTTTTAATGTTTATTTAAAAAATTTTTCAGTTTCAAATTCTCTCCCTCCCGCTCTTCCCTCCCCTCTTCCTGAGGTGGTAAGCAATTTTATAAAGATTATACATGTGCAATATGCTGAACATATTTCCATATTAGTTATGTTGTGAAAGAAGACAGACCAAAAAAAAAAAAACCCCACAAAAAATAAAGCAAAAATAGTATATTTTGATGTGCGTTCTGACTCTGACTTCAATTTTTTTCTCTGGATGTGAATAGCATTTTTCATCATGTATCTTTTGGAACCATCTTACAGCATTGTATCATTGAGAATACTTAAGTCGTTCACAGTTGATTATTATACAGAATTGCTGTTACTATGTACACTGTTCTTTCGGTTCTGCTCATTTCACTTCGGTTAATTCATGTTAAGTCTTTACAGGTTTTTCTGAAATCATCCTGCTAGTCATTTCTTATAACCCAATAGTATTCCATTACAATCATATACCACTTCTTGTTTAGCTATTCCCCAGTTGATGGGCACCCCAAAAAGAGCTGCTGTTTTATGTGTGTGTGTGTGTGTGTGTATGTATGTATGTATGTATGTATGTATGTATGTATGTATGTGTATTTTACAAATAGGTCCTTTTTCCTTTTTAAAAAACATTTTCTGGGATTCACAGCTATTAATGGTGTTGTTGGACAAAGAATATGCACAGTTTGGTTGTCATTTGGTCATAGTTTTAAATTGCTCTTCAGACTGATTAGATCAGTTCACAACTCTACCAATCATGCATTAGTGTCACAGTTTTCCCACATCTCCTCCAACATTTCTCATCTTCCTTTTCTGCCATATTAGCCAATGTGATAGGTGTGAAGTACTAATTTAGTTATATCTTAATTTACATTTCTCTAATCAATAGTGATTTAGAGTATTTTTTCATGTTACTATAGATAGTTTTAATTTCTTCATCTGAAAATTGCCCTTTGACCCTTTATCAATTGGAGTGACTTGTATTCTTATAAATTTGACTCAGTTCTCTATATATTTGAGAAACAAGACCTTTATCAGAGACACTTGCTGTTAATTTTTGCTCCAGCTTTCTGTTTTCCTTCTAATCTTGCTTGCATTGGTTTTTGTTGGTGCAAACCTTTTTAAATTTAATATAATCAAAATTATCTATTTTACATTTTGTAATGCTTCCCTTCTCCATAGATCTGACAGGTAAACTATTCTTTGCTCTCCTAATTTGTTCGTGGTATCACCCTTAATGTCTAAGTCATATACCTGTTTTGACTTTATCTTGGTGTATGGTTTAAGTTATTGATCTGTACCTAGTTTCTGCCATAGTTTTCCAGTTTTTCCAGTAGTTTTTGTCAAATAGTGAGTTCTTGTTCTGAAAGCCAGGGTTTTTCAAACACTAGACTACTATGGTTATTTAGTACTGTATTTTGTGTATCTAATGTAGTCTACTGATTTACCACACTATTTCTAAGCCAGTATCAGATACTTTTGACATTACCTCTTTATGATACTGTTTGAGATCTGATATTGCCAGACCACCTCGATAGTAGAGTGCTTAAGAAAAAGCATGAATTGTATGGAAGAATTTTTTCAGAATATAGACTTATAGTTCGCAATGGACTTAGCTGGTAAGAGGTAGGAGAATCAGAGGCAGAGATGTAGAAAGCCTGGAGGACAATAGATCTAGAGATCTATGGAGAGCTGGAAGGGAAAGATTGCAAGTTATGTACCATTGTATGCAGAATATAGGTGGAAAATCTGCCTTCTTCTTGTACTTGAAAGTTTTTCAAGATATATACTTAGATTTTCTTTTGAATAGGGTCCTTTTGAGCTTTAGTTCTTATTATGTTGAATTATGAAATCTGGCACTGTCTGTTAAGAAAGAATTAAATAGAAATAAAGGTACTTAAATTGAACTGGTTGCACCATTAAGAGTATCAGGTAACTGGGAAGAATAGCTTTCTCAGGAAAGAAGAATGGTAGTTTATGAACTGATTTCCCCCCATAAAGTAATTTTAAAAAAATAAGAACATTTATAGCATCAGATTATTTGAACCCATCTTGCTTACAAATCAGGTGAATTTAAATATGTTTTGTGTTAGTGTACATTTAGGAGAGGGAACAAGTTGTTAGTGCCATGAATCTTATTTGTTAAAGCAAGTGGAGCCCATTCAGAAAGAACAATTGATTTTCTTAAGTTTTTCTCCCTCCCTTCCTCCCTTCCTTCCTTCCTTCCTTCCTTCCTTCCTTCCTTCTTCCCTCTTCCCTCCCTCCCTCCCTTCCTCCCTCCTCCTTCCTTCCTTCCTTCCTTCCTTCCTTCCTTCCTTCCTTCCTTCCTTCCTTCCTTCCTTCCTTCCTTCCTTCCTTCCTTCTTTAGTATTTATTCATGATCCTCATCTTAGAAAACAGCAGGACTGCTTACTCAATCAAACTGGGAATGACATTTCTCTTTGTGTCTATGACTGTTTCATCTTAACAATAAGCAAATTTTCCCCAAAAGGGAACCTTTCTGCCTAGGGAGCCTGCCTTATTTTGCCATTTGCCTTTGAACAACACTTATAGCTTTTAAAAACCCTTCCAGTGTTGTTACTACAAACATCTCATTTACTGCTACATCCTCACACCTGTCCCAGTAACATCTTAATAAAGGCAATTTATTGAAACATAATCCCTACTTGCTTGAGATTATGGTCTCATGATTATGGGCAGGGAGCCTGTTATGTTTCTGTCTTCTTCTGAATGGGTTTTTTCATCGTCTTAGTGACATAGGAGGAATGAAGTTGTATGACGAAGGGAGATCATGATGGATTGTACTGTGAAATGCTTCTTCTTTCTTACGCAGCTGGAATGGTGAGAAAATAGGAAGCCAAGGTAGTAAGGAAGGATAAATGTGTGAAGGGGAAGAGAAGGCAGGTTTGTTGTTAGGGGCAACTAAAGCTAGGAAAAAACTGGTCCTAGGCAGGATTATGCTAATAAGTTATATAAAATGAAATCAGCTCCTCCTGCTCTAACTCTTGGATCCATGCCCTTTGGCAAAGTGTGAAGGCACCCCCCCCCCCCCCACTTTGGGTTCTATTTATAGCACAGCACCATTTTCTGTGATGCAAGTGTGACTTCAAAAATAGATGAGCCTTGTAATAGCTTTAGCTAGGGGCCATTCTAGCTCAGTCTGGCAGTATTTCTACCATGAATCTTATTTTAAAAAATCATTGTCTCTTATCTCTTTTAGAAACACTGATTTTTGTGTTGGAAAAAAGCTACATAAAATTCTTGTGGTTTGTGAAGCACCTAAAATAGTATTAGACAGATTTGTGATTTGAAGAGAAATCTTTTGGAGCTTCTGCCATTTGGATAATTGGGTATACACCTTGGGAGGCTGTGTGCCTCAGTTTTTGAATTACACTCAACTGTCATTAATATATGTATGTATTATTGGAGAAATGAAAGATTCTAGTTCACTTTCTTACCACCATCTTTTCTTTCCGCTACTCTGGTCTTTATGCTTAGAGAGTACAAATTAGTGTTAATTTTAGTTTAATCAGCATGTACTTAGGAAGGTAAATCTGCTTTAATTGTTAGTGCGAAAAAAATCAAATGATATATCCCCAGTGAATTTTGCTTTTTCTATTTTGAATGATATGTTTTTTGCTAAATGTTGGGTAAATGAGCATCAGTATTAACGTTCCTTTTTTGCCCCGAGGTTAGCAAAGAAGGGGAAGGGGAAAAGCCCAAACTGTCTTAACATAGAACTGAGGTAGTTTGTTGAAATTCTGTCACCAGATAATACTGTTGCTGTGGTAGGGAAGCCCATAAAGCTAAATTAAGAACAATCATATTAAGGCCCTGTGGGATGGCCGTAAATCAGACAGGGCAAGCACAGCTGAAAAGCTTCCTGGACTACTGAATTTATGGAAGAGAGGTATCCTAACTTCATGTACTTTGCTAAAAACTGAAGCATATATTTTTGTTGTGACATCTCCTCCTCCCCCCAACCCCCAATCCATGCATGCGAAGGTTGTTTTTTCTTGATATTTCCCGGGAACACTTCAACATTAGACTTATCTTTTCAAATACACACTGATGGCATCACTGTGCAGGACAAATTAAAAGTCTGATATTGGTACAAATAACGTGTGTGTGTGTGTGTGTGTGTGTGTGTGTGTGTGTGTGTATGTATGTGTTATCTAGAAACATGTGGAATTGATTTGGTTACATTGCCCTGGTGCCTTCATTTCAGATACCACCTCATAATATTAGCTTTGTGAGTGTGGGCAATCACTTAACTTCTCATCTGTAAAATTGCAGGATTGTTATGAGGACCAAATGGGACAAAATACATAAAACTTGCAAAGCCTGTATGAGCTGTTATCATTATTGTTAATTATTTTAAATGACTAGGATCTTCAGCAAAATTGTTAAATTAAGTAAAATTCATCTTCAGTGTCATTTCCTCTGTTTTTTCATTACCCTTGGAAGCTCCTAGTACCCACATTTTGCCATCTGGTTTTGCAGTGTGGCCTGAGAAAGTACCCTTTCCTCACTGTTGCCCTCTTCCTCTTCTTTCAGCCTTATTTAAGTCCCCATATTCTTGATTGTTGCTAATATTAGCTGTAATTTGGTGGACAAGAAATGTAGGCTACAGAATAGAATAGGTAGGTTGATGTGCAACTGGTTGAGGGACCAGCCCCAGAGAGTATTGATTGAAAAAATACTGTCAGTGTGGAGTATGGGCAGCAGGGCTTAGATTTCAGATCTGTGTAAGGAAAGGCTTCCTACCTTTTTAGGATTGTATCAATATTTCATTGGGTTCTTTCCAACTGTAGTGAGTTCTCCATAAAAGAATTTGTGTTTGCAGAGTTAGGATGACCACTTAAGAGGTAAACTTATTTTAGATCGATGTTGTAGAAAGAACCATGCATCAGATAGATGACCTTTAAGGCTTTTCACGTCACCTCAGTTGGTTCCATGTTTTTAAAGATGTTCAATGGATAGCAGGATGAATGCCTGAGAGAGAGAGAGGGTCTTGTTGGTTATGGCTGCTTTAGCCAGGAGAGATGTGGTTTTGCATCACACCTCTGATACATATTAGCTATGATCTAAATATATGTCATAAGAGGATCTGGGAAAGAGAAGCTTTGCTGGGAAGGGGTGGTGTTATGGAAAGGACAAACGTCTTCCAATGATCAAAGGGTTGTCTGGTGGAATAAAAATGAGACTTATTTAACCTTGACTCTTAAGGGCATTAGGTGTAATGGAATTGCAGAGCAGAAAATTTATGCCTGACCTAAGGAAAAGCTTCCTAACAACTGGAAATATTAAAAATAGATCTGACTCCCTCTAAACTGGGGTTGTTTTTAAAAATATTTTATTTTTTTCCAATTACATGTAAAAACAATTTTTAACATTCATTTAGGGGAGGGACGGAGCAAAGATGGTGGAGTAACATCAGGGACTTGCTTGAGCTCTCCCCCAAAACCCTTCACATACCTGTAAAAATGACTAAACAAATTCTAGAGTCACAGATCCCACAAAATGACAGAGTGAAACAAATTTCCAGCCCAAGACAATTTGGAAGGTCTATAGAAAAGCTCTGTTGTGCCAGTCTGAGAGAAGAACGCAGCCCAGCGTGGGCCGTGCCAGCACAGACAGAGTACTAGCAAACCTGGAGCAGGCCTTAGGGCACTGAATCACTGGCAGGTATGACAGGTTCCTGACTTCTCAACCACAAATGCCAAAAACAACTTAAAAAGTTAGTAGGAAAGGTCTGTTGGACCTGGGTGAGAGAGGAGCTTTGAATTGGCAGTGACAGTGGCTACTTCTGGGGGGGTATCGAGCTGCTAATCAGAAGGGTATTGCAGGGATCATTTTGCTGGTGCTGAGGCAGGATTCTCTTGCTTTCCCCATGTTTAGATCTGTGTCACAGTCCTGGGCTGAGGAGGAGCGCTGGTGTGGAGGGAGTGTTGGTGTGGTTGAACTTGAGGTGGCGGTGGAGAAGGAGTCCTCCTCACAGTTCCAAGGCAGAAAGGAGTGCTTATGGTCACTCACAGACCAGAGCACAGACCAGGAGAGAAGTAAATGCCTCTCCTTTGATCATATAACCTTGGAAGAAATGAAAATTTACAGGTTCCAAGAAATATCTCTGAAAACATCTGCACAAACACTTGAAGCTTGGGACAGTACACCCTCCACACTGGAAGCAGACTCCTACCTTAATAAAGAGCTAAAATGTCAAGTAATTGGCTGGGAAAATGAACAAAAATCAGACTATAGAATCTTACTTTGCTGACAAGGAAGATTGAAATATACAACCAGAAGAGATCATCCAAGAAAATTATGCATTTGTTGCAGATCATGGAAGAGCTCAAAAACGATTTTGAAAATCAAGTAAGAGAAATAGAAGAAAAATTAAGAGAAATAAAAGTGATGTGAGAAAATCATGAAAAACGAGTCAACAGCTTACTTAAGGAGACCCCCAAAAATGCTGAAGCAAAAAAACACCTTAAAAAACAGAGTAAACCAAATATCAAAAGAGGTCCGAATGAGAAGAATACCTTAAAAAGCAGAGTTGGCCAAATGGAAAAGGAGGTCCAAAAACTCACTGAAGGAAATAATTCTTTAAAAATTAGAATGAAGCAAATCAAGAAATTATGAAACAAAACCAAAAGAATGAAAAAGTGGAAGACAATGTCAAATATCTTACTGGAAAAATATCTGCCCTGGAAAATAGATCCACAAAGGATGATTTAAAAATTATTGGACTAGAGAGTAGGCAGACACACATACTCTAGCTTTTCCCCCACAGCCCATAAAATACCTGTAAAGAATGACTCTGAACAAGTTCTAGAGCAGCAGAAGCGACAAAACGACAGAGTGAAAGAGATTTCCAGCCCAAGGTAGCCTGGAAGGCTGACAGTAAAGGTCCATCACATGGGGCACAGAGCGCAGCGTGACCTATGGAGTCCAGCCCAGCCTTGGCCAAGTGGCACCAGCAGGAACAGGACCAGAACAGGCCTTGGGAGTGGAATCCCCAGCAGCAGTGGTTCTCAGATCCCTCAACCCACAAATGCCAAAGACAGCTTCAGAGGTCAGTGAGAAAGCTTTTTCACCTGGGTGAGAGCAGAGTCCTCTCCTAGTCCTGGCCCCAGGCTGCAGAGGTGATGGCAGCAGAAGCAGTGGTGAGAGCAGCAGCAGCAGCGTCCGTTTTTGGAGCCCTCAGCCTAAAGCCCCTGGGGGAATTGAGCCACTGATTTGGGTCTTAGCCCTGAGTGGTGGACTAGGGGTGAGGAAGTGCTGGCCGATGCTGTGGTACTGGTGGAGGCTTTAAAAAGGGAATTCTACTTGCAGATCCTGGGTAGAAAAGCTTTGGTAGCTCCCAGACCAGAGTGTAGGCCAGGAAAGGAGTAAACTCCTCTCCCTTGATTGTGCTACCTTGGAGGAACTGAGAACTTACAGGTCCCCAGAGTATACTCCCCCTCTTGACAAGGGACTCAAAAGTCAAGTAACTGACTGGGAAAATGCCCAAAAATGGGAAAAAAAAATAAAGACTATAGAAGGTTACTTTGTTGGTGAACAGGTATTTTCTTCCATCCTTTCAGATGAGGAAGAACAATGCTTACCATCAGAGGCCTCCAAAATAAATATGCAGTGGTCTCAGGCCATGGAAGAACTCAGAAAGGATTTTGAAAATCAAGAAAGAGAAGTTGAGGAAAAATTGGGAAGAGAAATGAGAGCGATGCAAGAAAATCATGAAAAGTGAGTCAACAGCTTGCTAAAGGAGACCCAAAAAAGTGCTGAAGAAAATAACACCTTTAAAAATAGGCTAACTCAGTTGGCAAAAGAGGTCCAAAAAACCAATGAGGAGAAGACTACTTTAAAAAGCAGAATTAGTCAAATGGAAAAGGAAGTTCAAAAGCTCACTGAAGAAAATAGTTCTTTAAAAATTAGAATGGAGCAGATGGAAGCTAATGACTTTATGAGAAACCAAGAAATTACAAAAAAATTATTGGACTACCTGAAGGCCATGATGAAAAAAAAAAGCCCAGACAACTGCCCTGATATTCTAGGACCAGAGGGTAAAATAGAAATTGAAAGAATACACTGATTACCTCATCACCTTCTGAAAGAGATCCCAAAAGGAAAACTCTTAGAAATATTGTAGCCAAATTCCAGAGTTTTCAGGTCAAGGAGAACATATTACAAGCAACCAGAAAGAAACAATTCAGATATTGTGAAAACACAATCGGGATAACAAAAGATCTAGCAGCTTCTACTTTAAAGGATCAAAGGGCTTGGAATCTTATATAATAGAGGCCAAAGGAGCTAGGATTAAAACCAAGAATCACCTGCTTAGCCAAACTTAATATACTCCTGCAAAAGAAAAAATGTATATTCAGTGAAATAGAAGACTTTCAAGCATTCTTGACAAAAAGACCAGAGCTCAATAGAAAATTTGACTTTCAAATTTTGTGTGTGTTCATCCTTCATTGTCAAACAAGACCATGCCATCAGAGAAATAATGACATGACTTGCACTTGACTTTGTTTTGAGTGAGGGAGGGCTGATGACTTTCAAATACAAGACTCAAGAGAAATATGAAAAGGTAAACAGGAAAGAGAAATCATAAGGGACTTATTAAAGCTGAACTGTTTATATTACCACATGAAAAGATAATATTTGTATATTTGTAACTCATGAGACCTCAGTATTAGGGTAGTTGGAGGGTGCGTGCGTGTGTGTGTGTATGTGTGTGCATGTGCGTGTGTGTTTGTATAGACGGAGGGCTGTTGATGTGTTTGTCCTTCTTTCTTGAAGAGGACCATGACATCAAGATGATGATATGACTTGCAATTGACTTTGATTTGAGTGAAGGAAGACTGTGTAAGGTCATCAACCTCACTTTTTTCTCCTGAGCCATCTGGATCCAGTGGCCTGATATTCATCAGAAAGACTCAAGATGGCCCAGGATGCAATGGGAGACCCTGGCCCTTTCAGCCCAAGGTCTTATCACATTCTCACTTTGAGTGGGATATACCCATTCAATGAATAGTCTTCTTGAAGTTACTCAAGGGATGGCTCCTTTAATAAAAGGAAAATCAAACTGGGAGGGGGAGACCCTCAGGGTTCCTGGGTAAAAGAGAAACAATTATTATTTAGTTGTTATTACAAGTCATGGTCCTCTTTGAGAACAAAGGACAAACACAACCTGTAAGTGAGTAGCAGCTTCTCCCCTTTCTTCCCCTCCCCTCTCTTCTCCTCTGCTATTCTAGCCAGGGAAAGGTACACTTCATGGTCAAAAGCTGCTTTTTTTTTTCCTTTGGGTTTGCTGGCTACATTTCTTGTTCAAAGATGGAGCCTTAAACTCAGTTCACTCCGGAGGTCATAGACTAGACAACAAGTCCCCACCCATCTAGACAGAGGGCACAGGTGAGTTGAATATGAAGGAATTACATCTAAAAAATAAAATTAAGGGGTGAGAGAGAGGAATGTACTGAGAGCAGGAGAAAGAAATAGAATGGGGTAAATTTTCTCACATAAAAGGCAAGAAAAAGCTTTTACAATGGATGGGAAGAGGGGGGAAGTGAGAGGGAATGAATGAATTTTGGTTTATGGAGGGAATAACGTACACGCTCATCTGGGTATGGAGATGTATCTTACCCTACAGGAAAGTAGGGGTAAAGGGGATAAGAGGGGGGGAGTGGTAGAAGGGGAGAGGGTCATCAGAAGCAAATACTTTTGAGGATGGACAGGGTCAAAGGGAGAATAGAATAAATGAAGGGCGGGATAGGATGAAGAGAACTATAGTTAGTCTTTCACAACATGACTGTTATACAAGTATTTTGAATGACTGCACATGTATAACCTACATTGAATTTCTTGTCTTCTCAGTGAAGGTGGGTGGGGAATGAGGAAGGGAGAGAATGTGGAACTCAGAGTTTTAAAAATAAATATTATAAGTTGTTTTTGCATACAGTTGGGAAATAAGATGTACAGGCAGTGGGGTATAGAAATCTATCTTGCCCTATAAGAAAATAGAAGGGAAGGAGCTAAAAGAAGGGGGGAGTGATATAAGGGAGAGCAGATTGGAGGAAGGGGTAATCAATATGCATGCCATCTTTGATGGGGGGAGGGGAGAGATGGGGAGAAAATTTGGAACTCAAAATCTTGAGGAAGTTAATGTTGAAAACTGAAAATTAATAAAAAAAAAACTCCTGAAGAAAAAACATTCATTTTTAATAACCTGGAGTTCCATATTCTTTTCCTCACCCGTTCTTGAGAAGGCAAGTGACTTGATATAGGTTATACATGTGTAGTCATACAAAACATATTTCCATATTACTCATCTTGTGAAGGAAAATAGACCCCTCCCCCCCCAAAGAAAAAAACTGAAGAAAAAGTTAAAAAAGTATGCTTCAGTCTGCATTCAGACACCATAAGTTATTTCTCTGGAGATACATAAGTATTTTTCATTATCAGAATTGTTGGATTATTATTTTGCTGAGAATAGCTAAGTCATTCACGTTTGATTATTGTATAGTATTGCTGTTACTATGTACGATGTTTTTGTAGGTCTGCTCACTTTGTATCATTTCATATAAGTTTTCCCAGGTTTTTTCTGAAAGCATCCTATGCTTATAGCCCAATAGTGTTCCATTACAGAATTATATACCACTGGCCATTCTCTCAATTTCCAATTCTTTTCCACCACGAAAAGAGCTGCTCGAAATATTTTTGTCTTTACATGTCCTTTTCCTTCTTAAAGAAATCTCTTCTGGGGTACAGACCTAGTAGTAGTATTGCTGGATTAAAGTGTATGCACAGTTTTATAACCCTTTGAGCATAGTTTGAAATTGCTCTCCAGAATGGTTGGATCATTTCACAACACCATTAACATTGCTTTAGTTAGACACAAAAAACTTTTATTTTGTGTTTTGTGGGGCCCCTTTGGATTCCTATGGACCCCTATTCAGATTAATGTTTTTAAGTGTATTAAAAAAATACGTAAGATCACAAAGGAAACCAATTATATGGAAATACAGATATAGTATCATTTCCCATCAAGTTGTATATAATGGATTTGCAGTTTCATGTACTGTCATCTTTTTTTCCCTCCTATTCTATAATGTTATGGAAATATCAGTTTTATTTTCTAAGTTCAGAATAAAATTAATAAAAAGTTTTAAAGAGTTTGCAGACCTCACTGAAATCTATCCATTCTCCCAAGTTAAGAACCCCAGCTTTAGATATAGTTGCTCTCCCTTCTGGAAGTCTCTAAGCAAAGGGTAAATAATGTCTTGTCAGGTGTGCTATGAGGGGTTGGGCAATTGGTATTCAGGTTGAGGTGCCATTTGGTCTGGGTAGCCTTTGTGGTACCCTGCAGCTCTGAGATTCTGTGATATGTGACTGACTGCTGGTTAGCAGCAGTGGAGAGATGCAGGAGGAGTAACACCTTCTCATAGCTTTGGAGTGCTGACAGAATATTCCAGAACACATAACAAAGGGACAAAAATTCTAGGCCAAAATCTCAGACCTCCATTTCTGATTTGTGAAGTAATGTTAGGAAAACAGCATATGATGTAGTCATCTAACTTGATCTTGTTCATTTAATCTGCTTATTTTATTAACATTTATTCATCTATTTAGTTTTTAATGGTAGAATTTCTTACTAAGGCAAAACTCACTTTTGTGCCTAAAATTCACTTAGAAGTTTAAACCTACCCTTTATGGTGGTATATCTCTCCAGTGTTATTTATTTGTAAATAAAAATGATGATTAGTGAGCTGAGTAATGCTATTCAGGGAGGACTCAAGGAAATTAACCTTTACTTCTTTACCATTCCTCTAGAACTGACTAATGCAAGAGGTGATTAAGAGCTTATAAAAATACCTAAAGCTTTTTCATCCTGAATCTGATAATTTTAGGTATTTCTAAGTAAGCATATGCATTTAGTCTTGGTTTTCATAACCATAAGACTTTTCTAATCAGTGTGGCTCTATAAGACATCAACAGCCTCTTCCTATGAACAGAACAAAAAACTAAACCGAAGAGGTAGGAGTAGTCAGGATTGGTGAAGTTTTACTCTAATATTTTTTGGTTGATATTAAAAAGTTATGTTTTGGTACACATGTGAAATTGGAAAGTTTCCTGTCTTTTCAATCTCTGAAGCTTGGAGGCACTTGGGAAAAGTTCAAGGAGTAAATAAATGTCCTTTTACTGCTCTTTTAATCTTTAGTAGACCTGCCTTCACCTTCCCCTGTGTTAGGGATAAAACTGTAACTTGTAATACTATCCTCATCTCAGCTTAGAGTACGTTGTGCTCCTCTTAAGCATTTATAGTCTCAATTGTATTCCATCTATCTGTTCACCAGTCCATACATCCATCCTTCTATCTCTTATCAAGATGATGAATTTTCAGGCAGAGGCCTGGTCTTATTTTTGTGTTCCTCAGTACCTTGAACTGTGCTTTGCACATAGTAGGTGTTTGATGATTGAATGGATCAGAGGTGTAATTCAAATGCTACTGTAAAATAACTTATTTAAACCCAGTATTTAGTTTGTGACACTATTTCATAAGTAGTTTGCAGTTGAATCCTGTGCTTTTCTGATAAATCATCCTTATAACCCTTATTAGAAAGGCTCCAAAATTTAGTGGATAATGTGTGGGATCTGATGTCAGAGAACTGGAGTCTGCTCTGAAATTTACCTTACCTTTAGGGCTTAAGTTTTCTTATTTGTAAATTTTCTAAAAACTAATAACTATGTCATAAACCTTGCAGGGTTGTTATTAGGAAGGTCAGAGCACCATGCAAAAATGAATTAATAATTGCTAATTTTATATGGTAATACTAAGTGTTGAAGTCTACTGCTCTTTTCCACCACATGCCCTCTTTTTTCTTCAGCCTTCTGCAATCCAAACAAGATATGAATTGTGGAGACTTTTGGAAACAATAGCAACAATAACAAAATGACATAAAAGAACAATCGATCTTTGTTTAGAATTTTGAAATATATAATCTCATTATATTAAAAATTGAATTTTAATTTAGTTGGTTAAACAATGAGGTAACTCAGTCTTTTTTTCATATTGCCAGTTCCTCCCAGCTACCTGTGACTCCTAAGGATCCTCAAGTCATTTGCGTTCCTTGTCCCTTCCAACTCTGAATCCTGTGAATTTTTAAAGTCTTCCTATGGGGAAGTTCCATTGGGCAGTAAATAAAGCACTGGGCCTGAAATCAGGAAGACATGAATTCATATTCTCCCTCAGACACTCACTAGCCGTGTGACCCTGGGCAAGCTACTTCACTGCTGTCTGCCTCAGTTCCCTCAACTGTAAGATGAGGGTAATAATACCTATCGCCCAGGGTTGTTGAGGATTCACTGTGATAATATTTGCAAGGTGCTAGCACAGTGCCTGGCACACAGTGCTTAATAAATGTTTGTTTCCTTCCTTTGTAGATATTTATGATTCCTTGTTTTCTGAATATTTATCAGCTTTGTAGTTAGGTGAATCAAATGTGTTATTTACAAATAAGAATGTAATTTGAAATTTAACCCATGAGACTGAAGCCATTCGCAAGTAGTTTCCTAGGACCAGACAAGTTGTTTATTGCAGAAGATACACTAGGGAAGTTAGGCAAATTGCTTGGATCTTCAGTTTAAAAAAATATAGCAAGAAAAAACAAACTGCCAGTGAATTGTGGCACAGGTGGATTCTTTATTCATTGAATTTGGCTTTCCTAATAATAGGTATTTAAATAGTTAGTGAATAGTGAAATTTGTTGTTTTCTAACCTGTAGTTAATTATTTCACTGAGCCTCAATTCCCCCTCACTTTACCAGGTTGTTGTTAGGAAAGGACTTTATACAATCAAGAGCTATATAAATGTGAACTTGTTAGAAGTACAACCTGATGTAGCAGAAAGTACTGGATATGGAATCAGAGGTCCTGGGTTCAAATCCCTGTTCTAACTTGTAAAAGTCACTTAACTTTTCTGATTATACTTTCCTTATTTTTAAAATTATGGGCAGTTAGATGGTGCAGTGGATATAACACTGAGTCTTCTGAGTTCAAATCTAGCCTTAGACACTTACTAGATCTGTGATCCTGGGCAAGTCACTTAACCCTGTTTGCTACATTTCCTCATCTGTAAAATGAACTGGAAAAGGAAATAGCAAACTGCTCCTGTATATCTGCCAAGAAAACCCCAAATGGGGTCACAAAGAGTTGGGCACTACTGAAATGACTTGACTAGATCAGGGTTCTTAAGCCTTTTTTGTATAGTCAGCCTCTTTAGTAGTCTGAACCTTATAGAGTCTTTCTTAAAATTACATTTTAAAGTTGATAACATGTAACACGTAAGTTTATAAAGGAAATATATTCTATTGAAATAGTTACTAAAACATTTTTTAAAAAAATTAGTAGATCCCAAATTGAGATCCCCTCATCTACATGATCTCCTAAAGTCCCTTCCCCATTACTCTAAATCTGGAATTCTATCATTATTATTGATGTAATGGGAAGAATATTAATTTTTCATTGTATTTATTTATTTTTAGATGTTGACATTCATTTCCACAAAATTTTGAGTTCCAATTTTTCTCCCCATCTATCCCCTCTCCCCATCCCATAATACCTTGCATTCTGGTTACCCCTTCGCTCAGTGTTCCCTCCCTTCTATCACATCCCACCCTTCCCTTATCCCCATCTTCTTTCTTTTCTTGTAGGGCAAGATAAATTTCTATACCCTATTACCTATGTTATTTCCCAGTTATATGCAATAACAATTCTCAACATTTGTTTCTAATACTTTGAATTCCAACTCCTCTCCCTCCCTATCTCCCCACCCATCCCCACTGAGAAGGCAAGCAGTTCACTACAGGCTATAGTCATTTTGCAAAAGACTTGTATAATAATCATGTTGTGTAATACTAACTATATTTCCCTCCATCCTACCCTGTTCCCCCCTTTTTTTAATTCTTTCATTTGACCTTGTCCCTTCCCAAAAGTGTTTACTTCTAGTTACTCCCTTCTACCATTTGCCCTCCCTTCTATTATCCTCCTCACCCCACTTGTCCTCTTCTCCCCTACTTTCCTGTAGTGTAAGACAGATTTTCATACCAAATTGAGTGAACATGTTATTCCCTCCTTAAGCCACATGTGAAGAGAGCAGGCTTCACTTTTTCCTTCTCACCTTCTCCCTTTTCTCCTCCATTGAACAAAATTTTTCTTATTTCTTTTATGAGTGATAATTTGCCCTGTTCCGTTTCTCCATTTCTCCTCCTACTATTTTCCTCCCTCACTCCTTAATTTTTACTTTTTTTTATGGATATCATCTCTTCTGATTCAACTCAACCTGTACTCTGTGTGTATGTATATATGTGTGTGTGTGTGTGTGTGTGTGTGTGTGTGTGTAATTCCTCCACCAACTTAAATACTGAGAAAAGTCTCAAGAGTTACAAATATTATCTTTCCATATAGGAATGTAAGCAGTTCAGCTTTAGAAAGTCTTTATGGGGCAGCTAGGTGGTGCAGTGGATGGAGAACCAGTGAAGGAGTCAAGAGGACCTGAGTTCAAATCTCACTTTAGACACTTGACCCTCACTAGCTGTGTGACCTTGGGCAAGTCACTTCACCCCAATTGCCTCATCCTCAGTCATCTCCAGTCATCCTGAGGAATATCAGGTCATTGGATTCAGATGGTTGTGGAGGAGAAATGAGGCTGGTGACCTGCACAGCCCTTCCTCACTCAAAACAAAGTCAAGTGCAAGTCATGTCATCATTTCTCTGATGGCATGGTCTTCTTCAGCAATGAAGGACAAACACACACACACACAGAAAGTCTTTTATGATTTCTCTTTCCTGTTTACCTTTTCATGCTTCTTTTGATTCTTGTGTTTGAAAATCAGATTTTCTATTCAGTTCTGGTCTTTTTATCACGAATGCTTGAAAGTCCTCTATATCATTGAATGACCATTTTTTTTTTCTTGAAGTATTATACTCAGTTTTGCTGGGTAGATGATTCTTGGTTTTAATCCCAGTTGCTTTGACTTCTGGAACATCCTATTCCAAGCCCTTTGAGCCCTTAATGTAGAAGCTCCTAGTTCCTGTGTTATGCTGATTGTATTTCCACAATACTTGAATTGTTTCTTTCTAACTGCTTGCAATATTTTCTCCTTGACCTGGGAACTCTGAAATTTGGCCACAATATTCCTAGGAGTTTCTCTTTTCGGGTCTCTTTCAGGAGATGATTGGTGGATTCTTTCAATATTTATTTTGCCCTCTGGTTCTTGAATATCAGGAAAGTTTTCCTTGATAATTTCTTTTTCTTTTTTTTTTTTTTGTTGTGGTGATCTTTTTTTTTTTAATTTAATTAATTTTTTTAACTTTTAACATTCATTTTCACAAAATTTTGGGTTCCAAATTTTCTCCCCATTTCTCCCCTCCCCCCACCCCAAAATGCCAAGCATTGTAATTGCCCCTATCACCAATCTGCCCTCTCTTCTAACATCCCTCCCTTCCCTTGCCCCATCTTCTCTTTTGTCCTGTAGGGCCAGATAATTTTCTATCCCCCATTACCTGTATTTCTTATTTCCTAATAGCAAGAATAATACTGGACAGTTATTCCTAAAACTTTGACTTCCAACTTCTCTTCATGCCTCCCTCCCCACCCTTTCCCTTTGGGAAGGCAAGCAATTCGATATAGGCCATATCTGTGTAGTTTTGCATATGACTTCCATATTAGTCGTGTTGTGTAAGACTAACTATATTTTCCTCCATCCTATCCTGCCCCCCATTGCTTCTCTTCTCTCTTTTGATCCTGTCCCTCCCCAAGAGTGTTGACTTCAAATTGCTCCCCCCTCCCCATGCCCTCCCTTCCATCATCCCCCCCACCCTGCTTATCCCCTTCTCCCCCACTTTCCTGTATTGTAAGATAGGTTTTCATACCAAATTGAGTGTGCATTTTATTCCTTCCTTTAGTGGAATGTGATGAGAGTAAGCTTCATGTTTTTCTCTCACCTCCCCTCTTTTTCCCTCCACTGAAAAGCTTTTGCTTGCCTCTTTTATGAGATAATTTGCCTCATTCCATTTCTCCCTTTCTCCTTCCAATATATTTCTCTCTCACCCCTTAGTTTCATTTTTTTAAGATATAATCCCGTCCTATTCAATTCATTCTGTGCTGTGTGTGTGTGTGTGTGTGTGTGTGTGTGTGTATAATCCCTCCACCTACCCAGATACTGAAAAGTTTCAAGAGTTACAAATATTGTCTTTCCATGTAGGAATGTAAACAGTTCAACTTTAGTAAGTCCCTTATGACTTCTCTTTGCTGTTTACCTTTTCATGCTTCTCTTTGTTCTTGTGTTTGAAAGTCAAATTTTCTTTTCAGCTCTGGTCTTTTCATCAAGAATGCTTGAAAGTCCTCTATTTCATTGAAAGACCATTTTTTTCCCCCTGAAGTATTATACTCAGTTTTGCTGGGTAGGTGATTCTTGGTTTTAATCCTAGTTCCTTTGACTTCTGGAATATCATATCCCTTAATGTAGAAGCTGCTAGATCTTGTGTTATCCTGATTGTATTTCCACAATACTTGAAATGATTCTTTCTGGCTGCTTGCAATATTTTCTCCTTGACCAGGGAACTCTGGAATTTGTCCACAATGTTCCTAGGAGTTTTTCTTTTCAGATCTCTTTCAAGAGGGAATCGGTGGATTCTTTCATTATTTATTTTGCCCTCTGGTTCTATAATATCAGGGTAGTTTTCCTTGATAATTTCATGAAAGATGATGTGTAGGCTCTTTTTTCGATCATGGCTTTCAGGTAGTCCCATAATTTTTAAATTGTCTCTCTCCTGGATCTATTGTCCAGGTCAATTGTTTTTCCAATGAGATATTTCACATTATCTTCCATTTTTTCATTGTTTTGGTTTTGTTTTGTGATTTCTTGGTTTCTCATAAAGTCATGAGCCTCCATCTGTTCCATTCTAATTTTGAAAGAACTATTTTCTTCAGTGAGCTTTTGAATGTCCTTTTCCATTTGGGTAATTCTGCTTTTTTTTTTTGGTTTTGTTTACTAACTTCTTGATTTAACTCATAGTTATTCTTTTTCCTGGACTAAATTCTCTCTTTCAGTGAATTATTTTGTTCAGTGAGCTTTTGAACCTTCTACTCCATTTGGCTAATTCTGCTTTTTAAAACCTCCTTCTCCTCGTTGGCTTTTTGGATCTCTTTTTCTAATTGAGTTAGCCTCTTTTTAAAGCTGCTATTTTCCTCAGAGGTTTTTTGGTTCTCCTTTAGTAAGCTGCTAACTTGTTTTTTAAGGTCTTCTATTTCCTGAGCCAAGTTTAAATCCCCTTTGGAGGGAGGGCCTTTGACTTCCTCTGACAGCATGCCTTGTTCTTCCTCATCCAAAGGGATGGGGGGAGACACCTGTTCCCCAAGAAAGTAACCTTCTGTGGTCTTATTTTTTTTCCCTTTTCCGGGCATTTTCCCAGCCAGTTAAGACTTCTGAGGTTCCTCTCCACACCCACCTTGCCTCGAGCGCCCAGCTAGTGCTTGGGGGCTGAGATTCAAATGCTGCTCCCAAGCCTCAGGGCTTTGGGCGGGGCAGGGTTGCTATTCAGCGGGAGATTAAGTTCCGCTGCTCAGGTGGGGATAGGGCCACCACAGGGACTTAATTCCCTCTGGGGGTTTACCCTGAGATCTTCAACAATGGATCCAGGCTCCGGCCTGGTTTGGGAGCCCTTGTCTGCTGCTGCTTCCGCTGCTGCCTCCCGAGGGGGCCTGAGTTATGGAGACACCTGACTCCCCTCTCGGCAAGCTGAAAAGCCCCTCTCACTGACCTTTGGTGCCTGTGGGTGGAGGGACCTGCGTGCACACTGGAGATTCTGTCCCTGAAACCTGCTTGGATCTGCTCCTCTCGGTGCTGCGTGGCCAAGGCTGGGCTGAGCTGTGCTCTGGGTCTGGTGCAGGACAGACCTTTGGTGTTGGTTTTTCAGGTCTCTGCTCCGTAGTTCTGTGGCTTCTGCTGCTCTAGAATTTGTTGGGAGTTCTTCTTTACAAGTATTTTATGGGCTGTGGGTTAGGAGCTAGCATATGTGTATTTTTCTACTCCGCCATCTTGACCCCTCCCTTTGATAATTTCTTGAAAGATAATGTCTAGGCTCTTTTTTGATCATGACTTCCAGGTAGCTCCATAATTTTTAAATTGTCTCTCCTGGATCTATTTTCCAGGTCAGTTGTTTTTCCAGTGAGATATTTCACATTGTGTTCTGTTTTTTCATTCCTTTGGTTTTGTTTACTTAGTTTATCATATAATTATTAGCTTCACTGAATTCCACTCTCATTTTAAAAGAACTATTTTCTTGAGTGAGCTTTTGAACCTCCTTTTCCATTTGGCTAGTTCTGCTTTTTAAACCATTCTTCTCCCCATTGGCTTTTTGGACCTCTTTTTCTAATTGAGTTAGCTTGTTTTTAAAGGTGTTATTTTCCTCAGCATTGTTCTGGGTCTCCTTTAGCAAGCTGTTGACTCACTTTTCAAGCTCTTTCATGGCCTGAGCCCATTGCATATTCATTTTGGTGGTATTGGATGCAGAAGCCTTGACTTCTTCTGACAGTATACATTGTTCTTCCTCATCCAAAAAGATGGAAGGAAATACCTGTTCACCAAGAAAGTAACCTTCTGTGGTCTTATTTTTTTCCCCTTTTTTGGGCATTTTCCCAGCCAGTTACTTGACTTCTGAATCCTTTGTCAAGAGGAGGGTCCTAGTGCTCCTCCTATCTCCAGTACCATGTTCAAGGCTGAGATTCAGATCAGCTGCTCAACTCCCCCAGGGGCTTTGGATGGGGGTGGGGCTGCCACTGAGGGCTGAGGTTCAGATCAGCTTCTCAGTTCCCCCAGGGGCTTTAAGCTGAGCTGCAGCTGTCTAGTTCCAGCACTGGGGGAACCCTGTTCCTTTCTCTCCCAGCTGGGAAAGCCCTCCAACACTGACCTTTTGGGCTTTCTTTGTCGCTTGTGGGTTTGAGGGATCTGGGACCCTCCCTGCTGGGAATTCTGCCCCGAAGGTCTGTTCAGGTCCTGTTCCTCCAAGTGTAACACAGCCAAGGCTGGGCTCCTCTCCACTCAGCATCCCGCGAGATAGACCTTTCCCGTTGGCCTTCCAGGTTACCTTTGGCTGGAAACCTCTTTCACTCTGTTGTTCTGTGGCTTCTGCTGCTCTAGACTTTGTTGAGAGTCATTTTTTACAGGTATTTTGTGGGCTGTGGGGAAAGCACTAGAATATATGTGTCTTTCTACTCCACCATCTTGGCTATGCCCCCCTGGGAAGAATATTAATGGACTTGGAATCAGGAGAATACCTGGATTTGAATCTTCATCTCCGTTGCTTGTAGGAGCAAATATGATAATAAATACGAAATTTGAAAACTTTTAAACAGCTTTCTTTTCTCCATACACTCGTTTTACATTATTAGTGAATACAGAAAACCTGCCAGTCTACAATTATTATTTTTCATTTGTGTACTCTCCTTCAAAGTATACATGGGTAACCAGATTATGAAACTAGCTTTTTCCTTTCAAGGATAAATTTTACTCGCTGTAAACAAGTAGTTATTTGTAAGGCTGATGGAGGCCTCATGTAAAATATTTCTGATTAAGTAGATTTCTTTGCCATATGCTGTTTTAACTTCTATTTATTGGCTTCATATCCTTGCCAGAATTCAGTAGACTTCTTATTAATTAGACCCAATTCCTGAGGTTTGTGCTGCAGAGTTTAAACCTGTATAGGAGGGACAATCTTTTTTTTCTTCCTTTTTAATTTTACCACTCCATGTTTGTTCTGGAGAGTGTATTAACTTTGCTTACACTATTTTATGTGATAAATTGGGCAGCTTAAAAGTGATCTGTGTGTTAATCTGGGGCGTTCCTTTGCAGTTTTAGATACTGACAACTAAAAAGGAAACAACTTTTTTTTAGATAAAGGAATTTTTAGGATTCAAAACTCTGCTCTTCTTATTTGATTGTTCAGTGATAGAAGGTGCTAATGGCAGGTCTGGTGTTTGTTGTACCCAAGAAGGATTAGTTTTTAATTAGTACAAGTACTTTCACTAGTGCAGCCCACATTAAGGATTAAGGGAAAAAAAATGCTTTCATTGAGATAACAGAGTAGGGAACAGGGAAAGAGGAAAACACAGACCTTGTACTGTACGATCATTCTTGGCAAGGTAATGAGGTTATTGACCTTTAAGGTTTTTTGATCTAGATTTGTTATCCACCAAGTCCAAACTATTTTATGGTTTATTTTTGAAGGTTGCTTTAACCTGGTTTGGAAAGAACCTCCTGGCCATTTCTCTTTGAATGTTCCATGGGCATCTGTAACTTAATATGATTAAAGAACTGAATCTTCTCTTTTCCCTCCCTTAATGCTAAAGCCCTATCACCACCACCACAAACAAAACAAAAACAAACCCAGCAAATTAAAATTGGATCTTTGGATCATAATTTTAGGGGTAGAAGATACTTAGGGATTATTTAGGCTAGCACCTTCATTTTACAGGGTAGGAAACAGAAGCCCATATGAAATGGGTCTTTATTAACTGAATTCCTGTAAGACACTTTTAGGAAACAAAACCATCTCATACAAAAGATCCGATTAACAACATTAGAATCATAGATTTAGAGAGACCTTCTCTATACCTTATACCACATACTGTACCATTTGTTTCCATATACCTTATATATGGCCTTGTGCGCCATCTAGTTAGTACCCCTCATTTTACCAATGAAGAACTGAGGCCCCAAAATCATTAAGTGACTTGCTAAGGCCACACAGTGACACTATTTCCTTGGAAATGATAGTAATGCCTGCCTACTCCCAGTCCAGCTTTCATTCTGCCCTTCTCCTAGTTCTGAGTCCTGGAGATTTTATTTACTTTGTCTATGTGCCCTGGTCCAAACTACACCCTTGCCTCTCTATTTCCTCTGTTGCCATCATACTCCTGGCCCTTCTGAACTTTCGCTTGCGTTATAAACATCATTTCCTCTTTTCATCCCTTCTGCCTGCACCCTCCTTTGCAGATCCCTCATCTTGCTGTTCTGAGCTGTTCTCCACAGTTACTAGATTCCAATCCAGTAAACATTTATTAAGTGCCCACTGTGTGTCAGGCACTGTGCTCATCAATGGGGATACAGTTAATAAAAAGAACAGTCCCTACCCTCATGGAACTTACCGTCTAAAGGACTCGAAGACATTTTCAGCAGTTTTTATCTTAGTGCTTTTCTCATTTACTCTGAATGGTTCTCTTTTTGTAGTTTGTATAAAATCTCAACTTTCAGCCTCATTTTCAAAGTCTTGTCAAATGACCTCCTCATTTTACCAATCTTACTTGTTATTGTCCTTTTTTTCAGAAGCATAGTTAGAATTACTAGAAAAGACCTTAGAGATTATGTGGACGAATACATTCATTTTATTTATAAGGAAATTGAGAAAACCTTCATATATACAAAGCAGGTTAGATCTCATGATGGTGAACTTCAGAAAGCATACCAGATTTTTTTGTTGTCTTGAAATTTTATTATGAGTACATTGCTAGATATGACAGTCCCAGTTTGCAAGAGGGAGAGATTAAATGGAGCTGTTGTCCAGTCTTTCCATTTTCTATCCCTTTGCCTTGGCTGTCTATCCTCCTTGCCTGAGATGTCATCCTTCTTCCTCTCCTCTGGCTTCCTTGTACACTCAGCTTATGGACTAGCTTTTGAAGGAGGCCGACTCATACAGTTCCCTTTGAGGTTCTCTTCCACCTACTACCTATGTTCCTAGCTATTTACATATTGACTCCCCCCTTTAGGAAGCAGGAACTTTTTGCTTTTTGAAAAAATTTCCTTAGCACATTTCCTGGCACATAGTAAATGCTTGTTGACTGTAGAAAACTCACTGGTGAAAGGAAGGTCTTTGAACATTGAAGGGAAAGGGAGCTATTAAAAATACTTTCAGTTGTCACTCTTTTATTTCCTTAGAGAAAACCCAAAGCTTGTGAGATTGGGTGGAGACTGAGAGAGAGAGAGAGAGAGTGTGTGTTTGTTTGGTAGGATCTCTTGAATATTCAAAAGAAAAGGGGAGTTTATGGCTGTTAGAAGTCAAAGAGCTATTAAGAATTATTCTCTTTTTCGATTCATAGGTGGAATGATAGTACTTTGGACAAGATCAAGATAGAACATTTCTGTGTGATTGTTCCCTGAAGAAAAGGTGTTGTCACTCATTCAGCAGCTATATCACAATGTGACAGTGGTAGTATTCCCCTGGGAAATGGAACTAAATTCTAGAGGACCCTTCATCTTTAATGGTATTTTTGGTAATATGGTATTACTTTTAGCAATTTGCACTTGCTTAAGAAAAGCATTGCTGTGCTGTTTCACATGTGAAGTTTCTCCATTTAGATTATTAACTTCTTGAGAAGAGGACACAGAACTTCTGTTCCTTTTGTATCTTTTTTTCTATTCCTGCCCCCCAGGTTCTCTGTTCTAGACACAGCTGTTGACTGACTGAGATAGGATACGTTTTTTCATTGAACTGTAGCTATATAGTTGACTTGAATCTTGGTCCCCTTTTTTCAAACTGACAGGAAAACATGGTAGAAGAGTATTAAAAAATAACTCACATCTTTGCCCTTAACCTTGCTTTCCTATAATTGATGATTTGGCTGCCATTTTGAGCAGATTTTGCTTTTTTTTTTAAAAATCAATTATTGAGTCTTAGCTAAATGCCCTGCAGTGCTTTTACCTATGTTCCCCCCCCCCACACACACATTTGTTATTATTGTTCTGAGGCTTAAAGTAGATACCACCAGGTGCTCTGAGTAGTCATGCACCAAGGTAATTTCTATCATATTTTGGTAGTGCAGACTTTTAGATATTAAATGATATGATTTTCAATCTGTTTGTGGGGGTGAATCCATGATAAAGCTGTTTCTCAAAAGCTGTTTCTCAAGATATGAGCAATCCTCGGGTGTAATTCTTATCACTTAATGGATCATAATTCATAAATCCTGAGGAAGATATTAAGATTACATCACTTTGTCCTTGGTTCGCCTTAACCTCTCATTCTCTCTAAGCCAGTGGTTCAGAATCCAGGAGCTTCTATTTGGTAGAGAGATGATTCCAGCTACAGCAGAATGTCTGCCAGTCTGAGTCTTTAATAAAGAACTTGAGAACCTTTCTATTTTATCAGTTTCTTTGGGATGGTGATGGGATGGGGTGAGAGAGAAACTGTTAGCTATTGTTACATGGACTGGTGGAGTGAATCAAGTGTCTTACTAATGTTGTTACTAAAAGCCAGAGGCTTTAGCTCCAGTAATTTGAATCTGGAATCTTTCTCCTTGTTCCCCTTTTACCTATTTAGTTAGTTTTTGTTATCTGTATTGTTCGAAGAAAGGAGATATTTTGAATCCATAGATAATAGAAAAACCACATTTAGCAATTGGTTTTAATTCCCTTTCCTCAAATGCAAAACTATTTAGCAGAACTATTAGTTAGAAGTACTGAGTGATTTCCTTCCCTGATTGTAATACTCTGGAGACACTATAACCAAGCATTGGAAAATGCCATGAGGAAAGAGAATAATCCACAAATTGAATAATTGGAGACAAGGGCAAAGGAGAATGCTGTTGCATAAAATAGAAAAATTAGGACAACTCACAACTCTTTTTTCTTTTAGCCTAAAGGGTGACTTTATTATCATCAACAAACATTTAAGGAGTTACTTCTGTGAATAAAACATTTGGAAATATGAAAAAGTGTAAGATATAGTCTCTTATTTCTTGAATTTATAAAATACTTCATAGGGAGCTCCAGAGGTTTGTTATGAGAGTTATTGTATTTGCTAGTGCAGAAAAAGTGAGAATTTGACCTCTGAATACCTATCGGGGATCTCCGTTTCAGAACAGCTATACTATTTTTCACCTCAGTGCCTGCTCCACCTCCCTCCCCCCAACTTCATTTAGTTAGCAGTTATCAAAAAACACCTAGTTTTTAATCTATATTATGCTGGATACATTAGAAATACAAAGAATATATCCTCATTACGTAATACATCTTTTCAAAACTCAAAATGGGCTTTATTTTGTATTTAAATTCCTTATTTAGAAACTTATGCCTAAGAAAATGTGACCTATCATTTTATTAACAGGGAAAATGAAAATCTACTTTATTTCATGTTTTCACTTGACCATACTGATTATAAGCCTTGCAGGGAAAATTATTTTGGTTAGAATTCGGAAATTTATTTACTTCTGTAATAATTTGACCTTAACTGTAGGCTTCTTAGGTTTGATTTTGGCAGGAAACAAGTCAATAGTTTTAGATCGACCAGGTCTAGAGAACTTTAGTGTTCAGATACCCCAAATGTTTTCTGAGGGATAATCCATGTCTGTTGCTTCCTCTTGCTGTCAACACTTGGTCATCTTATTGCTCATTAGCACCTGTATTAGAAGAAGGTAAGTGGTGTTCAGAGTAAGGGAAAAAACATAAACTTAGTTGATTTTTAAAACTAGTGAAAATTTCAGTTGGTGAAGGAATTGAAACTATTTACTAATGTGATTTGGGAATTATCAAAAGTTTTCAATTAGCCTTTCAGACCCTGTTAAAATAGTCTAAAATGAACTGAAACAACTACTTTACGTGTAGATGTGTTGTGGTAGTTTAAATTATACTATTTTGAGTAATAGTTAAAGAAATCATCAAGCAAATAATTAGATCCATAAGCTAAGGAAGTAAAATAGTAACATAATAAATGCCGTCTTGGAAACTAGGCGGTATAGTGGATCAGGCATGGAGACTGGAACACATGAGTTGGAGTTCTTCCTAGGATGCTTATGTGACCTTGGGCAAATCATTTAATCTCTTCCAGCCTCACTGTTCTCATCTGTAAAATGGAGATTATAACAGCACCTACATAATAGAGTTGTTGTGAGGATCAAATGAGTTAACATAGAAAAAGCACTTCGTAAAACTTAGAAAATACTATTAATATTATTATTGGTGGTAGTAGTGGTAGTAGCAGTAGTATTTCTGTAGCACTTTAAAGTTTACAAAGTGCTTAACATATGCAGTCTGAAATGTGATTGGTGGGCTATGTATAACAGTCTAAAAATTACATTCATGAAACTTATACTCCATCATCTTCTAGTGAGTGCTTATACATTCATTCACTTTCATAAAGTGAAGTGCACAGTACAGGCAGACCTGACTCAAATTTATGAATGACCTATAAGCCTTCCCATTGTTTGATAATGTCCTTTCTTCCCATCATTCTCTTCTTTTGAGCTCCTCTATTTTAGAAACCCTCCTCCCCCCTTGTTGTAGTCTCTGGAACCATGCTTTCAATACTAGATCCACAAAATGAGGAGCCCCTCTTTTTCTCTTGCTAATGTACTGTTTCTCTAGGTTCCTGTGGTGGAAACTGCTCCCCCACCTTTTTCTTTCCCACTTTGAAACTCAGCTGTGTTTCGAGTTATTTGGACCTTCTGATTCAAGGCTCAGGGAAGTTGTAGTGTTCAGGTTTTGAGTTCAGAAGGGAATTCAGAGGAATTCATAGGGTTACTTTTAGTACCATTTCTGCATCAGAGTTAAATAGACATTTGTAGTCTCGTTTGGAAACCTAACCATAGTTACAATATTTTCCCTATGGGAAAATAGTTTCTAAGTTACAAGTGACCCATTTTCAACCAAATTTTTTCTAGCAGTTAAAAAAAACAACTCAAACAAACTTTGTTTATCCCACATCACCTAGTATAGTACCCTGCACATAATAAGTATTGAATAAATATTTGTTAAAACTGAATTGAATTTTTGAAACATACCCTGTGTTGAGTACAGATTGACCATATAGCAAAACTATATTGAACCAAGAATATGTGGGAGAATGGTGGGTAGTTGAGTTTTCAAAACCAGTTAAGAGGAAAATCAGGAACTATTAAAGATTAAATGATAATGGTCAGTTTAGTTTGTATATTTTTTCTAGTTTCAGGATAATGTGTTTTAATTCCTTCAAAATTGGTAAGCTATCAGTACACTTTTTCTGTGAGCTATTCTGGGAAAGTGAAGGTTTACTGTGGCAAAATAGGCAACATTCTGATTAAACTGGGCTCCCAGAAAGGATGGCTAGCTATGGTGGCTCTGATCATATTTAGCTGGAGGTGTTTTCAAATTTTGTGGTGTGTATGTGCCTTCTGAAATTTTTAAGCCTTAAGGATAAGGCATTGTCTCATTCCTGGTCAAGATTATACTTCAGGTGATTGAAAAACAGATAACCTTTATTAGATTTTTCTGTGTGATAAGAAATGAAGACTTCCCATTGTGGTCCAGTCACTAACATTATAACAGCAAAAATCTATTTAGTATCTCCTGTCAGAGACATTGTTGGGGTAGTGGGAAGAACCTTGGTCTTGAAGTTAGACATCTTGACTTAGAACATCATTTGTAATGCTCACCTGGCTGTGCCACGTTAGGTAAATCACTTAAGATATCTGAAAGTGTTTCCTCATCTGTAAAATCAGGATAAGGATAGTTTACTTGCTTTACTGTGAGGAAGGTGCTTTGTAAACCATGGAACACTTTATAAATGTGAATCACTATTATTTTATTGTTGTATTTTTTATTTTTTGTGGACCACTATTATGAACAGAGTACTAGACTAGCTATTGAAGGGTTAAATATTAACTAAGATAAATGTGGTTTCTGCCTACAAGTTGATAATGTAGTATGTATGTGTATGTATGTATATAAAATAAGAATGAAGAATATAAAATAAATGAATAATTATTATTTTAAAAATTATTTTGAGAGACCTGAGACAGAGAAAATTACTTTGAATAATCTGAGACAGAAGAGTTCCCTGAAAGAATGGAGCAGGAAGATTTCATTGTGCAGGAATATTTAAGTTGGTCTCTGAAAGACAGGATTCTAGTAACCAGAGACTGACAGGGAGTCATCCCATTCATGAAAAATGGCACAAGCTATTTTAATGAGATTGCAAGTATTCCTGTTTGTCTGGGGCTTTAGAAGGGGTGAGGGTGGAGTTGTGCAAATAAGTCTGGAAAGGGTCTTTTGGGACCCCAGTACTGTCATCTAACACACTGACTGTATACTTTAGGATCATTTGCAAATTTGATAAATATACTGTCTGTATTCGTCTAAATTATGATGAAAATGCCTAACTGCTCCAGCCAGATGCTGTAATAACACTTCCAACTCAATATATCCAAACTTGAATTTGCCAACTTTTCCTTGTCTCTAAAATCTTCTCTTCCTGGAATCATGGGATCTTAGAACTGGGAGGGCCCTTGGTAGTCATTTAATGGGGCTCCTCATTTTATAGATAAAGAAATGGAGTCTCAGAGAAGGGAAATAACTCACAGAGCTAAGTAAATAGGGGAAACAGCATTTGACTTGGTACAGCATTGTATGATGCTGCCCTGTACTTGTTACTGTTACTAATAATAAAAATTATTGCTGTCACTGTCACCACCATTCTTTTCCTTTAAAACCTTATCCCTGTCTTTCCGTCCTCCATGCCACCCTTCTTCCCCCATTCAAATTCTCATTACATTCTATCTGGTCTATGGGAAAAGTAGTCTCATGAATACCTCTTGCCTCGCACCCTGACTTCTCTCCACCTTCCAATTTGTACTACATGTAACCAACTTGCAGAAGTCTTTTTTAGATTGACACACCTTTGTGCTAACTCTACACTGGTCGTGCTATCGATTGAAATAGATTTAGTGTGCAATTTGAAATTTGAAGAAGTTAGAAATGAATTATAAAGTCTATTCATTATATTCTTCCTGTTGTTGAATTCTTTTGTGATTAATTTAAGGCTATAAGAAACTTACATATTTTATTTATAATCTCATAGTAATATGTAATAAGAGTCAAGTTTTGAGTTAAATTTTTGGGTCAAGTGAATGAATAAAAGGAAGTAGGGATCACTTGGAGCCATGCATGAGCTCATTAATAAAAGTTATGCCAATTTCGTTCATTTTTTGACAATGATTACTTAGACTGACAGACTTAAGATAGAGATCTAATAATGGTAAATTTCATCAAAATATTTGACAAAAGGCTTAGAAAACATTTGTGGCTATGGTAGATACAGGTTAGATACCAGTATAGTTAATTATGATTGAAACTAACTGAATGATAAGATCTAAAGCATAATGAGAATATGCAACACTTCGTTATGATTACCTTGTTTTAAGTATAGGAGAAAATGAAATTCCCTCCTAAAGTCCACATAATAACCTTCTTTTTCAGCTTTTTGGAACTTGTTAATTTCTAAATTCAGTCACAATTGCTCCAAGTCCCCAGTCAGGAAAATTCTCTACAGCTCTGCAGAGGTCAGGCTCTTTGGATAGCCCCACATTTAAATCTATCCCTAGTAAACATACCCTAGCCTCTTGGTTGTTGAGGCAAAATTCAGTTTGCTGGAAACATTTAGTTAGCAAAACTACAGATCAGATTAGAGTGTCTCTGGAGAGTCAAGTTTCAAGAGGGGAAGTGGAGGAAAGCTGGCTTTCTCCTGGGACTCATCCTGGGTTCCCCACTCTGAGTTGCTAAAAGACTACGACTAGCTCAATCTTCCCTTGCTCCATGATTATTCTAACAACTTTAATGCGACCCTATCCTCACAAATGTTTTTGTGTTAACGGGTTCTTCCTCTTCAGTGCTGTTATCCCTGACTTGCGAGGGACCCTCATCACCTTTCACCAGGACTTTAACAGTTGGGTTCGTGGCTTATGGTCTATCTCTTTCTCCATTCCATCCTTTACTCAACTGACAATAATCTTTCCAAAGCATAAAACCTAGGTCTTTGAGAATAGGGACTGTTTTTCCTTTCTCTTTGTACCCTCAGCCCAGAGCACAGTACTAATAGTAGACTCTTAAATGCTTTAATTGATTGTAAAGAGAGCTTGGTGCCAATTGTAGAGGTTCCTCAATGGCAGGCTGAGTTTGAACTTTATTCAAGTAATAGGGGGACATAAAAGTATGGAGGATTCTTTGCCTTTTGGAAAGTTATGTGATATTTGCTTGAAGGAGCTACTTACTATTGCCCATGTTTGGTACAAAAGATTTAGTTTCTTTCTACCTCCTTTCCCCTGGGGCCCTTCTGCCACAGCTGCTACCTTTTTTTTTCTCCCCTCTCATTTTAAGCAGTTACCCACATCTAGTGGACTGGCTTAGCTCCTGTTCTGGCACGGAGTACTGCTTAGACTTTTAAATCTCAGTGTAGGCATATTGAAAGTGTTTGTGGATTAGTATTCACTTCCTATTCTGGTAGTAAAAGTGCTATTCTTTTGGTGGGAGGGATAGCTATGTGATTGAAGGGGAGGTCACTGTGTGGGTGTGAGGGGAAAATTGTGGGGATTTTCATTCTGAGAGTACATAATTTGGCTGAGACTATGAAGGTTAGAGGAACCTGATTTCTGAAAGCTTCTAACAAGCCCTGTACGGTTTTAGAACAAAATTGTTGCCTTCCCCTTTTCTCCTTACAGTCCCACTTACCCCCAAAGATTGTTGTTGTGTTTGTCCTTCCTTCTAGAAGAGGACCTCAAGGAAATGGTGACATGACTTGCAGTTGACTTTGATTTGAGGGAGGGAGGCCTATGCAAGGTCACCAGCCTCACTTTCTCCTCCAGAGTCACCTGGATCCTATGACCTGATATTCACCAGGAGGACTGGAGATGACCCAGGATGCAGTGGAAGACCCTGGCTCATTTAGGCTAAGGCCTCTTCAGGTACTTAGTGAGGTAGCAGGCCTCTTTAAAAAATGAGTCAAGGAATGGCCCCTTTAATTAGAAAAAAGAAAAAAAAATCAGTGGTGGGCAGGGAGAAAGAGGGTCTTCCCCACCTCAGAGACTTGAGTTGAAGGGAATGTAAGTATAGTCTGTTACGGCTGTTAGGGCTAATTTTAAAGTTGTGTAATCTGCCCTAGCACAGTGGACAAATTTAAGAGTTAACTCTCTAGCTTAATCACCTTTTGATAAAGTGATTCCTGGGCATCTGCAAGTAATTACCAGCCATTCTCTAGAGTCTATATGGACTTGGTGAGAAGCTGTTTTGAAAGTGCCCCTAGGTAATGAATGGTGCTAGAAGACTCAGATAACAAAGGCCCAGTTTTGTATCTCACTTTTTAAAAGATTTTTTTTTTTAAAAGATTCTTGAACATCTTGAGAAGAAGTCCTCTGCCTCTTGTGAACCTGTTTCTCTCATACGAAAGCTAAGGAATACCTGCTAGCTAGCTACCTTTTGCAGGAGCTTGTTGGGGAAATTAATTAGTGCTATCTTGAGTGGGGCAGTTGGCTACTTAATGATTTCCCCAGTTTTGTTCAAGGCCTTGCTCAAAGTGCCCGCTTCGTAGAGGGATCTCCTGATCTTCACTGTGGCAAATGTCTTCCTTCCTTGTACCTCACTGACGTCTCTCAATCACTTTGTATTTACTTTGTGTATAGTTAGTATTTATTTTAATAGAGTTAAGTAATTTTGGTTCTCCCCCAATAGAAGGGAAGCTCTTAAGGGGCAGGAATTGTTGAATCTTTGTTTCCCCAGTATCTTACCCAATGTTTGATGAATAATAAGTCTTCAATAAATTTTGTTTTCTTTTATAAACTCCTTCCATTTTCTAGTTTTATTTACTAGAAACTTTACCTTGTAATATTTGTGTAAATTGGAAACTGGGAATTGGACCAGCTTACATATAAAATTACTCAGTGTGTGTAGGGGGGCTGGGACAGGGACAGTGGTGGGGATGAGACTGTACTGGGGATTAGTTCTCAACTGCTCACTTGCTGCCAGTATGCTGAAGAAGCATATTTTCACAAATTTGATTTGAAGCTAAGGAAACACATTAAGCAGAAGCAGCTTTTAACATGAAAGCAACCCTCATTTTATGTAATCCAGGGGTAAGAATCTTTATAAACACATCTGACATTTTTTTTTTCAAAGCAACTGACTGTAACCAGTGGTGATAAATTCATTCCCTTTTTGGAATAATTTTTAAAAGTTGATAGCATATTTTAGCTGTATGCTATAGTTTTAATCATTGATGACTGAAATTTACTGATTTCAGAGCTCTTATTATAATTTATAGCAGTTCAAGGATTATACAAGCTTTATAGCCACATTTGCTGGTATGTCACCTTTAAAAAGAAAACAAAAGCTAACATACAACCTCTTTCCCTTCATTTTTAAAATGGCCTCATGCTAAAGGCACTTGCACATCTGTCTTTTTGAGTGGTAAAAATTGCAGGAGAAAGGGATGAGTTTTGTATTGAAAGGACCTGGGTTTTGAATTTTGACTCTACCACTTAAGATTTTTTTGACCCTGGAAAAACCTCTGTAGGCATCAGTTTCCTTATCTATATTATAAAAGGTTGGACTAGATGACCTGAAAGGTCCCTTCCAGCTCTCAGTCTATGCTACTATGCTACTGCTTATTTAGGAAAAAAATATCTGTTGAAAATGAAATTTAGTCATTGTAATTCTTTTTGTTTAAATGTGATATCTTCATTTCTTAGATTTTCCTCATTACCCTCTTTCTCAGGCTTATTAGACATTAGCTTTCTGTTCCATTTGTGATCATCTGAAAAGAAACTTTTTAAAAAATATGACATTCTTTCTCTTAATGCAAACATATTTAGTTTCTTGTACAGAGTTCTTTCTTGTTCTGAATCTGTATAGGGAGATATCTTTTCCTGTTTTTCATGCCCTCTCTTCCCTCTCTGAACCTTATACTTTCTTATGTATTTTCAATCTCTACCTCTCCACAGGTTTCTTTTCATCTTGCCTACAAGCATACTAAAGTCTCCCTAGTCCTAAAAAAAAGCTTACCTATAATCTCTCTATTCTCTTTAGCTCCCTTCCCATATCTTCCCATATCTCCCTTCCTATGTCTGTTTCCCTACTAAAGGTTCCCCCCAATAACATCCATTCCTTAATTAACCTTGAACTGTACTGAAATTCTTTTCTTAAGTTTTCTTAAACTTCTTTATCAGTTGACCCTCTGATAAAATATGATGGTCTTTAATTCAATCCTCATTATTCCTGATGATTGTAGCATTCAACACAGTTAACCTCTCCTTATGAACATTCCCAATTCCTTTGGCTTCTGATACATCACAGTCTTTTGACTTTACTCCACCTCTGAGTGACCCGTCACTGTCTGCTTGAGTTGCTCTTTTCCTAGCCCCCTTAGTGTAGCAATTTCCTAAGGTTTTCTTTGATTGTCTTCTTTCTATATTCTCCCTTATAGTGTGATATAATACCATGGCTTTCGGTAGCCAAAAGGCCAGGAAGCAGATGGCTCCCAAATAACTCATGAAATGAAACTTCTTTTCCATGCATCTCTAATTGTCTATAAGACATGTTTCCCTGGTTGTCCTACAGGTTCCACAAACTAAGCATGTCCAAAATGAAGCTTATTTTTTCTGTTCCTGCTGTCAGCATTTTGGCACAGCACCCATAGCAGACCTGTATACCAAGTCTTCTATGCTTCAAAGCTTGGTGTCTTATCTTCCACTGTTCTCTGTTCCTTATCTTTTCTGTCCATTCAGTTAAAATATCTGACTTCCTAGAGCTTCTGGCTTGTAGTGTTTTGCAGTACAGGAAGAGACAGAGAGACAGAGAGAGACACACACATCCTGTACCAGGATAGAATAGAAGTTGCTCTAAGTGTCAGGTTGTTGCCTTTCCCCTCCATTCCATGACCCTAAAGTACAAACTGGTTTTTCTTCTACCTGCCCATCCTATTTTCCTTCTTTTCTTTCCTTCTGTGAAAATAACTTTTATATATCTTTTCCAAGTAGCCCAAGGCAAACATATAGAAAGTCCATTTATATATGCTGAATATATAAAATGTACACTCACACCCTTCTGAGATTATTACTGGGTTCTCTAATTGTTAGAGGAACAGAAAGTGGTTAGTTTGTGAGTCATAGGGAGGAGTGTCTGAAACAGTTGGTACATGAAACTTAAGTAGATTTATTAGAAAGAGGAGTAAGTGACCCAGTATTTCCTAATCTTATTCTTTTTTTGCTTTTTTTTTAAACATTTGTTAAGTACCTTTTATTACATTTATCATGTACCTACTATTAAGTAACATCTATTAAGTACCTATGTGCTCAACTCTGGAGGTGCTGTTTCAGTCCCAATTTTTTTTTTTTAAGTTTTCTTTATTTATTTTAGATTTCACCATTCATTTCCACAAAATTTTGAGTTCCAATTTTTCTCCCCATCTCTCCCCTCCCCCCATCCCAGAGCACCCTGTATTCTGATTACCCCTTCCCTCAGTTTTCCCTCCCTTCTCTCACACCCCAGTCTTCCCTTATCTCTTTTCTTGTAGGGCAAGATAGATTTCTATACCCCATTACCTGTATTTCTTATTTCCCAGTTATATGCAATAACAGTTCTCAACATTCATTTCTAATACTTTGAATTCCAACTTCTCTCACTTCCTCCCTCCCCACCCATCCCCACTGAGAAGGCAGACAATTCAATACAGGCTATATATGTGTTGTTTTGCCAAAGAATTCCATAATAGTCATGTTGTGTAAGACCAACTATATTTCCCTCCATCCTACCCTATCCCCCATTTATTCTTTTCTCTCATTTGACCTTGTCCCTTCCCAAAAGTGTTCACTTCTAATTACTCCCTTTGCCCATTTGCCCTCCCTTCTTAAATCCCCCGCACCTCACTTGTCCCCCTTTCCCCTACTTTCCTGTAGTGTAAGATAGATTTTCATACCGAATTGAGTGAACATGTTATTCTCTCCTTAAGCCATATCTGAAGAAAGTAAGCTTTACTTTTCCCCTCTCACCTCATCCCTTTTCTCCTCCATTGAAAAAGATTTTTCGTATCTTTTTTATGAGTGATAATTTGCCCCATTCTATTTCTCCCTCTCTCTTCTCTATATATTCCTCTTACCCTTTAATTTTATTTTTTATAGGTATCATCCCTTCTGATTCAACTGAACCTGTGCTGTGTGTGTGTGTGTGTGTAATCCCTCCACCTACCCAAATACTGAGAACAGTCTCAAAAGTTACAAGTATTATTTTTCCATGTAGGAATGTAAACAATTCAGCTTTACAGAGTCCTTTATTATTTCTCCTTCTTGTTTGTCTTTTCATGCTTCTCTTGATTCTTGTGTTTGAAATTCAGATTTTCTCTTCAGTTCTGGTCTTTTCATCAAGAATGCTTGAAAGTCAGCAATTATCAAAACCACTTGGTATTGGCTAAGAAACAGAGAGGTAGACAAGTGGAATAGACTTGGCACTCAAGATGCAGTAGGCAAGGAATATAGCAACCTTCTGTTTGATAAACCCAAGGACCCCAGCTTCTGGGATAAGAACTCATTGTTTGACAAAAATTGCTGGGAAAACTGGATAACAGTGTGGCGGAAATTAGGCATAGACCCATACCTGACACCGTACACAAGAATAAAGTCCAAATGGGTACATGATTTAGGTATAAAGATTGATACCATGAATAAACTGGAGAAGCAAGGAATAGTGTATTTATCAGATCTATGGAGAAGGGAAGAATTCTTTACTAAAGGAGAGATAGAATACATTATGAAATGCAAAATGGATAACTTTGATTACATTAAACTGAGAAGTTTTTGCACAACCAAATCCAATGCAACCAAAATCCGGAGGGATGTAGTAAATTGGGAAAGAATTTTTACAGCTAAGCTCGGGGATAAAGGCCTCATTTCTAGAATATATAGAGAACTGATCCAAATGTATAATCATACAAGTCATTCCCCAATTGATAAATGGTCAAAGGATATGAACAGGCAATTTTCAGAGGAAGAGGTTAAGGCTATCTATAATCATATGAAAAAATGCTCTAAATCACTATTGGTTAGAGAGATGCAAATCAAAACAACTCTGAGGTACCACATCACACCTATAAGATTGGCAGACATGACAGAACAAGAAAATGATAAATGCTGGAGAGGATGTGGGAAAGTTGGAACACTAATTCATTGTTGGTGGAGCTGCGAGCGCATCCAACCATTCTGGAGAGCAATTTGGAACTATGCCCAAAGGGCTACAAAAATGTGCATACCCTTTGACCCAGCAATATCGCTACTAGGACTATATCCCCAAGAGATCATAAAAATGGGAAAGGGTCCCACATGTACAAAAATATTTATAGCAGCACTCTATGTAGTTGCCAAAAACTGGAAGTCAAGGGGATGTCCATCAATTGGGGAATGGCTGAATAAATTATGGTATATGAATGTAATGGAGTATTATTGTGCCATAAGAAATGATGAACAAGAAGACTTCAGAGAGGCCTGGAAGGACTTATATGACCTGATGCTGAGTGAAAGGAGCAGAACCAGGAGAACTTTATGCACAGCAACAACCACAGTGTGTGAGAGTTTTTTCTGGTAGACTTAGATTTTTGTAATAACACAAGAACTTCTTACCAAAAAAAAAAAAAAATCCCAATGGAGGATCTCAAGGCAAAATGCCTGCCACACTCAGAGAGAGAAATATGGAAGTCACTCACATATTGTAGCAGATCATGTTTGTGTATGTGTATGTGTTTGTGTATCATGTTCTGATTTGTTATACGATTTCTTTCATTTATCTTAGTCTGACTACATAGCATGACTACAGTGAAAATATACTCAATAGGAAAGTAAAAAAAAAAAAAAAAGAATGCTTGAAAGTCCTCTATATCATTGAATGACCATTTTTTTTTTTCCTGAAGTATTATTATACTCAGTTTTGCTGGGTAGATGATTCTTGTTTTTAATCCCAGTTGCTTTGAGTTCTGGAATATCCTATTCCAAGCCCTTTGAACCCTTAATGTAGAAGCTCCTGGTTCCTGTGTTATCCTGATTGTATTTCCACAATACTTGAATTGTTTCTTTCTAGCTGCTTGCACTATTTTCTCCTTGACCTGGGAATTCTAAAATTTTGCCACAGTATTCCTAGGAGTTTCTCTTTTCGGGTCTCTTTCAGGAGATGATTGGTGGATTCTTTCAATATTTGTTTTGCCCTGTGGTTCTAGAATATCAGGGCAGTTTTCCTTGATAATTTCCTGAAAGATGATGCCTTGGCTCTTTTTTTTTTTATCATGGATTTCAGGTAGTCCCATAATTTTTAAATTGTCTCTTCTGGATCTCTTTTCCAGGTCAGTTGTTTTTCCAGTGAGATGTTTCACATTATCTTCTATTTTTTCATTGTTTTGGTTTTGTTTTGTAATTTCTTGATTTCTCATAAAGTCATTAGCCTCCATCTGCTCCACTCTAATTTTTAAAGAACTATTTTCATCAATGAGCTTTTGAACCTCCTTTTCCATTTGGCTAGTTCTACTTTTTAAAGCCTCTTTCTCCTCATTGGCTTTTTGGACCTCTTTTTCCAATGGAGTTAGCCTATTTTTCAAGGTGTTATTTTCTTCAGCATTTTTTGGGGTCTCCTTTAGCAAGGTGAATTGCTTCTGATGGAAGAGCTTCCAGTGGACCAATTGAGAAGAAAAGGGAAGTGAGCCCTTGAAGTCAGACCTGGATTCAAATCCCAGCTCTTACTTTTTCATAGCTGTGTGACTCTTTCACTTCACCTATCTAAGTATGAGTTTGTGCACCTATAAAATGGCGGTGATACTTGTATTGTCTTCTCTCTGGGTTATTGTGAGGAAGAGACTTTATAAACCTTAAAGTAATATTCAGATGTGAGCAGCTCTTACTCCTACTGCTGCTATTCCCATTGCTCCTCCTGAAGTATTCTGAACTCTGCAGCCATATTATCCAGTACAAAAAGAATGCTTAGATGGTGTGTATCGCCCATTTGTCCTGCATATAGCCTGTCTGAATGTGTCTGTCTGTTACTTTCTCTATTAGATTGTGAACTCCTTAAGGGTAAAGACTGCCTTTTTGAGTCTTTTTCTTTTCCCAGTGCTTAACATAGTGCTTGGCACTTAGTAGTCCCTTAATAAATGTTTGTAGATTGATTGGCATTGATAAATGTGTTTTATACTTTCAGGGGAATCTGTGGCTTACCTTTCATCTGATATATGAATTATCTTATTTCAACCATCCTGACCCTTTTTTGGGGTATGTAGATGATTTCTTGAGATTTAAACTAAAATATTCTTTCTTGAAGGATAAGCAGCGTTATTTCCACCACCACCCCCCCCCCCCCCCAGGACAAAAATACTTGGGGGTGGGAAATTCAGAGATAGTGACAAATATTTTGCAGATAAGTAGTTTTTACTTGGTTTCATTCAGTGCTTGAGAGATTTGTAATTTTTTAATTATGATTTTTAACATTAACTTAATACTTGACTTGAAAGTTAAGTTTTCATAGTTATCTAAATGGAAACTCCCCTTCTAGGTTGTGGTATAAGGTTATACTCTTTAATCCTCAAACTCTTAAGTACAGTTCTGTTCTCTCTCTAAAATTGTTTAGGACCATATGAATTAAATGAGCAGCCTGTTATCTATAGGAACTGAGATAAACCTGTTTGTGGGGGAGATGCTAAGAGAAAGAAATGCCATTTACTTAACATCTAATTCTCATCATGCAATTGAAATTAGGTAATTCTGTCCACCCAAAAGATGTTATCAACTCTTGTGTTTTACTTAGGAGATAATCTTAAAATCTTTAAAAAATAATTTCAAAACTAGTATATTTCATCTTAAATCTCCAAGTTCCATGGAAAACAAAAAACGCAGATTAGATATCCATTGAGTTTTGCTACAGTCTTTAGGATAGAACTGCACAATTTGACAGTAGGTAGGGGCCAAAATTACATTTTTAGCAGCTCACTTTCCAAGTAAAGATAACTAGAGACAGACTGAAAATCGTTGGTTGCCACTAGTCAGGTGACAAATAGGAGAGAGTGTGCAGTGGCAGTGACAGGCCACCTGAAATCTTTTGGTGTGCCACTTTATGTGGTGCAGGCCTGTTTTCAGAGATCTTGCGGACTATAAGTGTGAATAACTTCTCAATATACGTGGTTTGCTTGCCAGTTATATGGATTGGTAAACTCATATATACTCATTACAACACTGGAGGTAGTGGTGTACATTCACTTCCTTTGTGAAGATAGAACCTTTGATCATCCTAATCAGTTCTGTCCTTTATCTACCAGGCATATCTCTTTATTCACTTGAGTATTTAGAATGCCAGTCCCCTGTCTTTCCCCATAAGACCTAATCTCCAAAAAGATATTATATTGGTGTTCACAAAGTCTGGTACTCCTCTACCCCAAAAGATTATAAACCCTTTAAAGGTAGGACCTATGTACATTTTTTCTCCTTATATCTTCAGCACCTAAAATAGTATTTTGTTTCATAAATGTTTGTAGCATCAATGAATCTAAAACTGAGTACTTGTACCATTCTCCAGTGAGCAACAACCTGGTGAAAAGAGACATCCCAGTTATGAGAACTAATCAGTCTCTCTTCAGCATGCCATATAATAATAATAAATAGTGATAGCTAACATCTGTGTAGTGCTTACTAAGTGTTAGGCATTGTACTAATTCCAAGGTGGACTTGGAGAACACAGTCATGCAACTTAGAAGACTCTATACTTTGTGTACAGAAACTGGCATGCTATAAATTTGAGTCATAGAGGGAATTATTATGGATACCTTTGAACTTGCCATTTTGATCCCTTGTGTGAATGGGAAGGGAAAAATGTTTTCCCAAAGTTTCACCCAATTGGTAAATTAAAATTTATGGTACCTAGTGCACATCTCACTCTCCCTGATCACAAATAAATATATTGGTACTAGTTCTGCCTTGGTATTTCTTAATTTAGCATCAGCAGCACTCATTTATTAAAGTTTCTTCTTTGGCATCCTAGAACTCTTTTTGTTTATAGTCCCTAGCTGTTACATAATCAGCCTCTCAATTTACTTTTGCAAAAAATAACAAGCTTATCATTTTACATATTCCTTATGATGGAAAAAAACCTCACTCCAGCCCTGAATTTCACAGGTTGGAAGTACTGTCTACCTTTGTGACTTCCGCCTCTGATTGAGGAGCCCTTGCCAGGACCTCCATTTTAAGGAGGGTACCCATGCCCCTCCCCCCGTATCACATTACCTTGCCCTCATCTTCTTCAGCTTTCTTTCTTGTCATATTTTCCAGAGAGAGAGTCTGCCTTTCCACTTATATTTGTATTCTTTGTGCTTAGGAATATTTATGCAGAAATGTTAGAATCCTTCTTTTTCAGGCTTGGTTGACTTCCCTCCAGGAGGCACTTTTTTTATTTTTTTGGATAAAATCCTTGTTCAACTTAGGCCCAACACAAACCTGTGAAGAGTTTGAGCCCCCCCACAATTCTTCCTCAGAGTTTAATGTTATCATGTAAGAAACCTGAGTTTATCTAAGTATTTCATTGAGCCTACTATGCTCCAGCTAAAATCTGCTGTATAAGCTTACTTCAAGACCAACTCACCCTCTGGATGTAGCACCTTATATATTCAGTAAGCCTCATCCCTTTTAAGGTCATAGATTTAGAACTAAAAGAACCCTCTGAAGCCACTTAGTCCAATCTTATTTTATAAGGGAGCAAACTGAGGCCCAGAGCAATAAATTGACTTGCCTATGGTGGTCCAGTTAATAAGTGTCAGAGATCTTCCTTGACATGTGGCGTCATAGCACACTTAATATCCTGTTCCTATGTCCATATCTAGGTCACATTATACATGGTTGGCAACTCATCACAGCTAATGCCCTTTTTTTGTAATTGGCTACATGCTGTTCTTTTTGTTTCTTAAGGCTAGATCTGGTATCAAAAATACCATTGAAGATTTCAGGGGTGGTACACACCCAATGGCTTAACACTTTTAACTCTTTAGTTGAATTATATAAATTCATCACAAGTAGTAGTTAACCTGGAGATGTCCTCAGCTTCCGCCATGGGGCTCTTTGTGATGCCCCAGCATCCAGAATTTCATTTTTATTTCCATCAAAAGCAAAACTCAGTATTACAAATAATTTTTCAATTCTGAAGCCACATATGAATTTAACTTGTGGTTTTTGCATCAGAATGATTTATTGGAAAATATTTTAAAAGATGAGTTGAATTTCTTCTGCCTTTGAATAATCAGGTATAATTGCCACAATTATGAAATAATTTATTCTACCTATATAGCATTGAGATAGTCACATCAGCTATTTACATACATTGGTAGAATTAAATAAAAATTCTACTAGAATTACACCAACCAAATTCCTCTACAACAAATATTGTCATAATGAATATCTCTGACCAAAACAAAAAAGGCAAGACTCCTGTCAATGGACTGCTTATTTGAACCAGTTTGGGATATAGCTAAATTAATTTGTAGCAGAAAAATGTTGGTAGTTCTCTGTTCTCTACTCTAAAGTGATTTAGCTTATATCAAAAAGATTACTTGAAATATATTCATTCTCTTAATTTTCATCCTTTGAGGTGAAGTTATTGTTATAGTAATGGAACTGGTTGTAGGACTTAGAATTTTTTTTCCCCTTAGCATCCTCCTTTCATCATTCAAATTCCATGTTATCTCAAGTAATTTTTCCATTTATGGCTGTCATATTTCATTTGGTACCTTGGAGGTAGCTTTGAAAGAGCATGCGTATGTAGACTCATTCTGATATATGAAGCATTATATACTATGTTGAAATCACAGTGCTTTGTACTTAGAGGAGCTTAATAAATGGTTATTGAATGAATTATGTTTGACTTTTTCTAATAGTTGGCTAGTGATATTTTTGATGTGAATTCTCTCAGTGTCAAGTACCAATAACTGAAACCAGATGCCTTTTCAAAACAATAATTATTTACCTAACTGATTTCCCTTCAAGATCGAAAAGTCTGATGTTTTTCCCAGGATGGTTTCAATTGTGGGAGTAAATGACTGAGAGCTCCCTATAGAGTATGTGACTCAGAAGGTGTACAGATTCAGGAAATGGTGTTTGGGACAAGTGTGATTTAGAAGTAGAAGTAGGGAAAGGGAATAGATTGAAGGAAATTAAACAGAGAAGGATTTTATTGACATAGCCAATAAATGTCTGAGGCAGGATTCAAACTCAGGTTTTCCTGGCTTGAAGTCCAACATTATCTTCTCTATGACCTAGCTAGCTGCCTACAGCAGATCTTATATGTAAGTAGCCAATTATTATGGTTGGAGTTTTCAGGACCTAGTAGCTTAAGAAACATTACTGACACTGAGAGAATCACTGTTACATTTTTCCATAGACTTAGATGCTTCTGCTAGAGTTTATTAGTATATTAGAGTTGGGGGAGGGAAAAAAGTATTTATATAGTACCTTCTGTGTGTTGGGCATGATGCTAAGTGCTTTTTACAGATATTATCTCATTTGATCCCTCAACAACCCTGAGAGGTAGGTAGATATTACACCCTTTTTACACCTGAGGAAACTGAAGCAGATAGTGGTTAAGCGACTTGCCTAGTGACAGCTAGTTAAGGTCTGAGGCCAGTTTTGAACTCATATCTTCCTGACTTCAGGCCTAGTGCTCTATCCCTTGGTCTACAAGCTGCCTTATTATATGAGGACAGGTACTATACCTTTTCTCTCCCCTCATGCTTATTAGTGCCCTGCTCTGTAAAGGTAGTGTTTAGTAAATGTTGAATGAATTTAAAAGGATACTTTGTTTCCTGTAAAACGTGGGGCATTTGTCTCTGTGACAAACTAGGATTAAAATTCAACCAAAACACGGTTAGAACCATCTGTAAATTTGTCTTCTCGCTAGTGTTACTGGATGTCTTTGTAATTTCTCTAGGATGCTCCTTCACTCTCAGATGAGACTCCCCCTCCCCACTTCGCTTAAAATTGTAGCTCTTATTTCTCTCAGAATATCCTTTCTGTGATGTACAGAAGAGGCAATGCCCAGCATTTTTCTGACTTTCTAACTTTGAAAAAGATTTGTTTGTGAATCTTGTCAAATGGGGTACTCTCAAACTCTTCATATGCTCATTCAATTGTGCTCCTTTTTACATGTATGATTATTATTTTCTTGTGAACCAGTGCTGCTTCATATCTCTCAAGAATGAGGAACATCTTTATTGTTATTAATAACAAGAGAAAAAAAAGGCAAACCAAAATGAAACAACCCCAAATTTCCTTTTCAAATGTACAATGTGTTCCTCAATTTGAAAGAATCAGAAGAAAGTCAATCAGAATGTGCGATCCATCCATCATAGAACATTGTTTTTAAGTAGGTGTAACAATTCGAGTAAGTGCTAATAAAAGGCTATCAGATAGGGGTTTTGAAGTAGTTTCATAGCTTTTTACTTCTTTTATGATTAAAACATATTATATGCAAGAGGATACTGTAGCAGCTGTGCTTGAATACAATTTGTTCTCTTAAGAAGATAAACACTTCTTCCTAAAATCTTACTTTGTTTTCTAAGGCAAATTGCTAGATCATTCTTTGTGGTTCAAAGGTAAGCTCCAACTAAGCTTTGATGGAATTTTGACATTTGATTTTGGTGGTGCATAAATTAATAATGTTTCATTATTGTATTTTTGTTTTATAGAATTTTATGTTATAAAAAATTTTAGCTAAGATCCCTGCTTCATCTTTGATAGACTTGTTATTATAGAATTGTAGGGGATGGCCAAATTTTAATTTTTTTCCCTTTCTCCTTTAGATGCATTTGATCTCCTATCAGAGGACGTCACTTTCATATTAAGGCAACAATGTCACATGGAAATTAGTTCTATAGTTGACTTTGTATTCTCTAGAACAAAAATTTATTGCTTTGATACCATTAAAACATTTAAAACGTTTATAAACAACTGCATTGTGATAACATAGATAGATTTGATTACTTCTTGCTAAACCACTAATGTTACTAATCTGATATAAATATAAGCTTACATTTACACAAGTATAAGCAATCAAGACAATTCCTTCCCTCACAGAACTTTCATTCAAAGAAATGGAAGTGTGCGGTGGGGGTGGGAGAGGTTTTCTTCCTACCTGTCTGACCCCTCCTCAGTCTTCTTTGCTTGATCCTCTGGTCCTGCCTGCTAACCATGACTATCACCTCCCCATCTCTATCCTGGACCTTCTTCTCTTCTCCCTCTGCAATCTTTCCCTTGGTGATCTCATTAGCTCCCATGGATTCAGTTCTCTGTGCAGAAGGGACTCAAATCTATTTGTGCGGCCCTAACTTCTTCTCTGCTGTCCAGTCTCCAACTGCCTGTTTTGTATCTTGACCTGAATGTTATACCTTGCCCCAACACTGAACTCTTTATCCTCTCCTCAAACCTTCTCTCTCTTTCTTATTTACTAATTATTGTCAAGAATGCCACCATCCTTTCGGTCACACAGGCTTGCATCCAAGGTGTTACCTTGAGTCCTCTCTCTGTCTCTTTTTCTCTCTTACCCCTTTGTATCCAATCATTTGCCAAGTCCTATCATTTCTACCTTCATAATATCTTGTGTGCTTTCCAAATCCTTCTCTTCTTCTACTTTTCAGGCCCCTCAGTCACCTCATTCCTAGACTATTGCATTAACCTTCTGATTGGTCTCCCTGCCACTAGTCTCTCACCACTCCAGACCATCCTTCACTTAAGCTGTTAAGTTGATCTTTCTAAAGTGCAAGTCTGGCTTTGTCACCCTGGGGCAGTAAATTCCAGTATCCCTCCATTGCCTCCAGAATCAAATAGGAAATCTTCTGTTTGGCTGTACAGTCCTTGATAACCTGGTTCCTTCCTGTCTTTCCAGTCTTCTTGCCCCTTTCTCCCCTTCAAAGTATTATCTGCCATCCAGTGACTGATCTCCTTGCTATTCCTTCCACAAGATACTCCATGTCCTGACTCTGAGCCCTTTCATTAGGTGCCATCACTCCTTGATAGAACTTCTCCCCTCTTCATTTCTGCCTCCTCGCTTCCCTGGATTCTTTCAGATTTCAGCTGAAGTCTCAGCTGCCACTGGAAGCTTTTTCTGGTCCTTTTTAATTCCTTCCCTACGACATTATCTCCATTTTATTGTGTTTGTATGTGGTTGTTCTCATGTTGTCTCTCTCATTAGACTGTGAGCTCCCTGAGAGCAGGGACTGTTTTTTTCCCCTTCTTTCTTTGTATCTACACTACTTGCCATGGTTCCTGAAACATAGTAGGCACCCCATAAATGCTATTTGACTTACTGGAAAGCGAAGCAGGGAGGGTCCTCTTGAGGGAGTGAGGTGGCCATTAAAGAAAATAAGATGGAGTTAGGAGAGAGTTGAGGCAGGAGTGAAGTGAAGCATGTTCTCAAATTGTTTTTTCTCACATGGTGGTCCCAGGAGGGGAGATGAAACAGAATATCCATTGTGAATTATTGTTAGCACTATGCATGGTATTAGTTATGAAAAAGCAATTGAAATGATCAACATGTACGTTGTTTTCTTCCCGTAACCATTGTCTTTGGCCTTTTGATTGTCACCAACTCCAGCTGTAGATAAGTTCACTAGCTGAACTAATCTAGGAAGAGGATTAGTACATTTAAAAAACTATTAGATTTTTTTTCCAGTCACTCTGAATGAACAAAGAAATAGTAAATAGTGTAGTAATAGTGAACTAAGACTACCTTTTGGAGGGTGGTAAAAGTTGGGAAATAATAGAAGTAGTAGTTGCAACACCTACTAATAGCACTAAGAAACACTAATAATAAAGATAAAATTGTGAATATATAGAATCATAGAAAGTTGAAGCTAGAAAGTTTCATAGGGATCAGTTAATCTAAGCCCTGTCCTTTATAGGTGATGACTTGCTGAAAATTGTATCTTGTTAGCAGCATAAACAGCACTGGTCTTCTCAGTTCCAGTGTGTTTTCACGTTATACTCTTCTGTCTTTCAAATTTAATTTCCAAAAGCAACATGCTATTATAAATTATTCTATAACTACTTATAATAAACTTAAGGGAATAGTTCCATGTGACCTTTCATCTTTCCTCTTTCCCAGTGTACCTACCCAGAGTAATCTGGGTCTATGTTCGGACAGATCCTGATGCCTCAAAAAATGCAATATTTTATGTCTCATTTTTAAACTTGGTACTTTTCAAGTAAAGTTCAGTTGTTTAAAAAAATTAGGTAGCTGGGGCAGTACAGTGGAAAGATCTCTGGACTGGGGACAGAAAGATCAGAATTCAAATCTTCTTGGGGTCACTTAACTAGCTATGTGGTCTTGGGTAAGTCTCTTAATCTTTCTCAGCCTCAATTTCCTTATTTATAAGTGGAGTTAACAATAGCACCTACCTGCTAGAGTTGTTGTAAGGATCAAATGAAATAATATTTGTAAAGTACTTTACAGACCTTGAAGTGCTATATAAATGCTAATTATTATTAAGTTTAAGTTGTTTTAGTTTCATTAATTCAATTAATAAAATAATCTTTTGTGACTTTTCAGTAAATGTTTTCTTTAAAAATAAACAAAATTCCTTGGGTACCCTCCTTAATGAAACGCACTATATGTTCCTACATACACACAGTTTTCATTGTTTTTTTTAGAAAAAAATCAGTACCATTGCAATGGGAAGATCAATAGTTACCTCAATTGAGTTTTACTTTTTAAACATGACCATTACCTCATAAGGTTAGAACTCTCATAAACTATGTAAACATATGTAAGACTATGGATGGAACTAGGATACGTTAGAAGAAATTATTCTCAGTCAGTTCCATAAAAGCCCAGGTCATTGTGGTATGAAAAGAACATCTTGGTTTAGACAGGATTACACACATGTCAGTGGGCCAGGTCCTAATGAAGTCTCACCATGGGGTTTTCCCTTTAAAACAGCTACATGATATGCTGAGTCTGCAGATTTATATTGTTGAAGTCATGCAATATTGGACAGTGTTTCCTAGATTTCTAGTATTAAATAAAGCCACAAGCAGATTTGAAACTGATTTCATTTGGAGATCTCTGCCCTTTCCCCATTATTTCTTCACTGTAATATAAATAGGCAAAAACTTCTAGTATTAGTATGCTCATTGGAATTTCAGGAAAACTTTATTCCTTTTATTGTTAATAGTCTGGAAAACTGGTCCTTTCTGTAATACTCATCATCCATCAGTGTTACTGAGATTTTCCTTACAATTAAGCATTCTTCCCCTCCCAGCTTTCATGGGAATACACATATATGTGTATGTATTTATGTATCATGTATATGTGTAGGTGTATATTTTTGCACACTTAACCTGAAAGGGACTTCTAGGATCATCTGATTCAACGCCCTCATTTTTCAGGACTCAGGATCATCCACACAAATAATAAGGATCAGAAGTGGGATTTAAGCCCAGGTCCTCTTACTCTGGAACCAGTGGTCTTTACATTATATGCTCTGGTCTCCAGTATACCATGGTGGGAAGAGCATTGTATTTGGATCAAAAAATCCAGGTTCAAAATCTGGGTACTTACCTATGTCACCTTTGATTGGTCACTTAACTTTTCTGGGCCTTAATTTGTTCATTTATAAAGTGGAGAGCTGGACTCATGCTTTGATAAATGTGCCCCATAGTCTGTTCATTAAGATCAAATTTATATATTATAAATTTATGTTGACAGTTCAGTTTTCAACTTAGAGGCTTATTTATTTATGTTGTCATTACTAGTAATTGTAATGCATCAGAATGATTCTTCCATATGAATGAAACCTTTGCTAGAAATGATAGAATCTCAAAGATATATCTAGAGGGAAGCTTTTAAATGATTGGAAAAGTTTGTGAATGCTATCTCTTTGGAAAAATAGTAACCAAGAGAACTCCAGCAACGAGCAACTCATGATTTTGTAATTTCCAAACTTTTTACAAGAATTATGTGGAAAACTTGAGGATATCATTAATAAAAATATGAGAAAGGCAATAGGCAGACTTTTACAAGTTCTTTCCCAAACTAGACCACACTTTCATAATCTTATAACTAGGGAGTAGAGATCATCCATGTCAGTTGTTGGTTGATTTCCAAAAGCACTTGACTCAGGAGAACAAAATAGTCTTAAAGGCATTAATTACCCCAGTTATTTCCTGTTTATATGTGAAAATTAAACAAGGTTTTCTGACAGGACCTCAGAGGTAACTTCATTCAGTATAGTTTGCTGAGTATTAGATAAAGCATAAAGCCAAAAGATAAGCTCACCTAAGATGTTCGATAGGCTAAGGGAGGATGTCCTTTACAGAATCCTAATAGAATAAAGATTCCATGGGCAGTGAGTCATGGAATATCATGATCTCAAAAGCATCAAAATTGCAGTTGGCCTAAAGGGTAATGGAAAAACGTGTTACCAACAACAATTTGTCATGAGAACTGATAAAACAATCATAGGATTTAGACCTTAAGGGGACTGTAGGGAGACTAACCTCCTCATTTGATAGATCTGGAAACTAATGTCAGAAAAGGTGTGACTTGTACTTGTAGTAATTAGCAGTAGGAGGATTTGAATGTAGATACTCTGATTCCTAATCTTGTACTCCTTCCATTGCATCATACTACCTCCTTCAAGCCATCTGCCTGTTCTGTCTCTTTTTACAAGGCATAGCAAAATAATACATAACAACAGATGAGCAAGCCTGATTCTGGTACCCTCAGATGTTTGTGGAGTCAGAAGGAGGCCTGGAGTATCTTGGAGTGACCTTAGTTAGCAATGGATGAGAAGGCCTGGAGAGAGGACCTAAAGACCAATTGCAATCAAACCCATCAGAAAACTGCTTTAGGGTGCCACCTGACTCACTTTCCTTATCTTTTACACAAAAGGTTTCTGGCTTATTTGTTTTTAATGTGTACAAAGAAACTGACTATTGGATAAAGTCCAGTCTCTCTAAGACATGTCATTTAAGACTTTTGCTAGATTTGACTTCAGTATACCTTTCCACATTTATTCTGCACTATTCTCTTTTACATATTGTGTTTGGTTAAGTTATACTACTTATTAATCTCTCAGTTAGTTTTGTCCCCCATATCTTTGCTTAGTTTATTTCTTATGTTTAGATTGTGTTCTCTCCCCTCCTCCCTCCCCTCATATCCCTGTTGAAATACTATACATGTTTAAAGTCCAAGCTTGAATGTTACCTTCTCCATGAAGCTACCCTTGATTTCTGTACTGGAAATAACCCCCCTCCTCGTATCTCTTCAACATTTACCCTTCTATTCTGTAAGCATCTTAACTTGGAATCTAAACTCTTATATTCCCCCTAGTGCTTAGTACAGTGTCTTACATATATTAAGCCACTATGCTAAGGACAAGGGTGAGTTGGCCCTGACATGTCCTGTTCTTCCCACAAAAGTTGCCACTGGTTTGCAGATAGATGTTAGGGTTTAGAGCTAGAATAAACCTTATTCATCTAGTCCAACCCTGTTATTTTACAAGTGAGGAAACTAGTAAGGCTTAGGGAGGTTAAAAGACAGGTATCAGACCACACTGTAACCAAGCTGGAATTGTAAAGAAACTAGGACCTTTGACTCTAAATCCAGTGTTCTATATGCCAACCCCACCAGTACCCTCTGCTGCCCCCAGTGGGTGGCATATCTCAGAGCTCTTAATCTGGAGGTAAGGAGGATAGGATACTGTACTGGGGCACTCAGTTTTGAAAATGTTGCTAAACGCCCCCTCCACCTCCATTTTCCACTTTGGGAGGTTTGCTCATGGTCTGCCAGCAGTTTTTCTCAGTCCTTAGGCAAAGTTTTACTTTAAATTTTGTAGCAGTCATGAAGCCTGAATGCAGACATGATTTTGTAATTTCTAAACTGGTAGTTAGTTGGTGGATTTTCTTTTAATATTTGTCGTATTACTTATCAAAGTCCCCTGCTTACTTTTGATAAAAAGGGTTTTCTCATTTGTTGTGCTACTGAAATCAAAACTTCCTTTTAGTCCTGAAGGATTGAGAAGTATGATCTCATGCTATGTACTCATGCAATACAATGCATTGTTTAGTGATTTGAATGAAAATACAAAGCTGACTTTTATCTGATTGAGGGTGTTTGTCTTGTGAATAGCTTAGGTCAGAGAACACTTGTGTGCCAGTCATTGAATAGTAAGTAACAGCTGCAAATGAACAAATTTTAAGTTAGCATCTTTCTCTTTAATGTAAGACCTACTAGAATGTTTTAAGTTTACTCTGATTGTTCACCTATCTAACCTGGGGCTGGACTGTGGCAGGAGAAAGCATCAGTTAGTCTGATGTGGTTTTTTTGTTTTTGCCTTTTTATCTTGGGACTTTAGCAAACAGTTTCAGAGATGTTACCTTACTCTCTAACCTCCCTTCACCCCCACATCACTCCTCAAATTATAAAATGAAAAATGAGAGTGATAAATACAAAGGTTGCATTTGTTTGCCTTGGAGTGCTGGTGTTTATGAGAAGAGGAAGCATTATATATAATCATTTAGCTTGGAACCAGTTATTGTGGGCATCTTTTCTAATATTAAGTGCTTTTTTTAAAAAAGAAAATAAAGTTTTAGGAATCATAGTGGCTTCCTCTTTCTTTAAATTTTAAAAGATATTTTATTTACAATTTTGTTAAAAGTCTAGTTTGAGTAACATCTAACTTATATAGGTATTAAGGCTCTGTAGGTGTAGGTTTGAGAAATGAACCCAAGATTGTAATTAGCCCATCATATCCAGGAATATTCTTTTATTTTTAATTAATTTTCAGTGTTTTACAATCACTACCATATAATTTAGATATTTTCCCCCTCCCTTCTCCCGCCTTCCCCAGTACAACATACAGTTTTATATAGGTTCTTCACAGACATTACTATTAAATACATTTTCACCATAGTCATGTTGTATATAAGAATTAAAACGAATGGGAGAAATCATATAACAAACCAAAATGTAACACAAAAGAAAATGATCTGCTACATTCTGTGATCTAATTCCATAGTTCTTTCTCTGGATGTGGAAGGCATTTTGCCTTAAAAGACCGTTGGGAATTTTTTAAGTCCTTGCATTGCAATGAAGTTCCAAGTTTACCAGAAAAAACTCTCCCACACTGTGGCCGTTGCTATGCACAAAATTCTCCTGGTTCTGCTCCTTTCACTCAGCATCAGGTCATATAAGTCTTCCCAGTTCTCTCTGAAGTCTTCCTGTTCATCATTTCTTATAGTACAATAGTATTCCATTACATTCATATACCACAATTTGTTCAGCCATTCCCCAATTGATGGACATCCCCTTGATTTCTAGTTTTTGGCCACTACAAAGAGTGCTGCTATAAATATTTTTGTACATGTGGGATCCTTTCCCATTTTTATGATCTCTTGGGGATATAGTCCTAGAAGCGGTTTTGCTGGGTCAAATGGTATGCACATCTTTGTAGCCCATTGGGCATGGTTACAAATTGCTCTCCAGAATGGTTGAATCAGCTCACAGCTCCACCAACAAGGAATTAGTGTTCCAACTCTCCCACATCTTCTCCAACATTTATCATCTTCCTGTTTTGTCATGTTAGCCAATCTCTCATAGGTGTGATATAGTACCTCAGAGTTGTTTTGATTTTCATCTCTCTAATCAATAGTGATTTAGAGCATTTTTGCATATGACTATAGATATCTTTAATTTCTTCCTCTGAAAACTGCTCGTTCATATCCTTTGACTATTTATCAGTTGGGAAACAGGGATATTCTTTTTCCTGCTTCTGAGTAGAGACTCTGAAAGTATCGACTAGAAATCGTAGATTCACAGTGCTAGGGCAGGAAGAGACAGCAGAGGACAGCTAGTCCAAGCTCTTCATTTTTACAGATAATGAAACTGAGGTCCAGGCTAATAATGCCTTGCCCAAGTTTCCCTAAGGTAGGAAGCACTACAGGCAGGATTTCATTGCAAGTTCTGGGCTATTTGATGTTATGCCCTTGTTAATTGCTTTAGTTCTGTGTTCTAGGTTGAAAACTCCTCCCCACAGATAAGTGTTAGAAGAATGGTTCTAGAGACAAATTTAGTTCAATGTAAGGAAAAACTTTCAAACAAATCAGAGCAATCCCCAAATGGAACAGTTCTCTTTAGAAATCTTCTGGGTTCCTCCTCTTCATTGGAAGTCTTGTTTGTGAGACTCTAGGGTCGCTTTCTGACAATATTAAAAGAGAGGATACTTCTTCAGGTGGGCATGGATTGGTCCAGGTGACCTTGAAGTCCCTTCCAAGTCAGATTTTGTTAAATAAGAACTGCCTTCATTAAGAAAAATCAGAAAGGGCTCTTGAGTTCACACTTTGTGTAGTTCTGACTCATAGATAGCTTTCTTTTCTTCTTGGAGAAATTATTTTCCAAGAGATTGGGGGGGTATCTGAAAAAAAAAAAAGTGTGTGTACATACATGTACATATATGCACACATTTCACATACACAAGGAAAGAAACCGTTGCAATTTGGAACACTTGACCTTAGGTTCGTTCAGTGAAACACCTAACATGCTAATAGTAACAACATTTCTGTGGGTATATTATAATGTGTATGCTTTCATTAATTGATAAGGATATGAGTCATGAGAAAGAAATCAAAATAGTATACAGCGTTTTGTAGCTGATATTGTGCAGCCATTGTTATCCTGAATAGTACATGTATAATTGAGTTTTCAGGCTAAGCAGAGAAAGCCATTTTTTGTTTCGTCTCTTTTTCAATTTTTAAAAACTGTTGGTTCAGTTTTGGTAAGTACAGAGTAGCAAAAATGATAATTTTGTTTTCAAGTTCTGAGTATCAGTGAAGTAGATTGAAGAATGGGAGATAGGTATGTATTGAATCTAATCTGAGATCACAGAGGCAGTGCTAGGGTGGAGGGCTTGGGTCCCATGAGGGTTTATCAGGAAAATTTTGTACTCCTTCCAGTGCACCAAGGTGATTTTTCCCACTATCTTTTATGGCAATGACATTGTGTGCTATATTGTTTAACAGCCAGTATGTTTTGGTTCAGAAATGTATGGTCAGAAGAACCCTGGATCTGATTTCAGAGGACCTAGGGTCTACTTCCAGCCAGGATTGTGACCTTGAATAATAGCAACCACAGTAGATGTTTATATACTGTGCTTGTTGACATGCATTGTTTTATTGACCCTCCCAACAGATCTGTGAAATAGGCACATTGCTGCTATTATTATCCCATTTTATGGATGAGGAAATTGATACTCAGTAAGGTTAAGTGATTTAAGCATGATTACACAGCTAGTGGGCACCAGAGGGTATATTTGAACCCACCTCTTCCTGACTCTCAGTCCAGCAATCTATTTCCTGGGTCTAGCTGCCAAGGTCCCTTAAGCTTTCTGAGTCACAATTTCTTTATCTGCAAAATAAAACTTTTCATTGTCTAGGTGACCCCTCAAGTCTCTTCTAGCTTTTATAAGTACCAGTGTGAAAGAAGTTTCCTTCCAGGTGGTGGGTATAGGTTGATTTTAATGAACAGGTCTGGTGTTGTGTGTATTCTTGTGGCTTTTCCAAAGATGACGTGAGAGATGGCCTAGGATTCTTGTGGAAACCTATTCAGGAATGTGCCTATTGATGAAGCTTGTGGAATCCTTCCCCAGAGAGCAATTTGGGAAGAATAGTTTAGTTGCAGCTTTCTTTTCCTAAAGGTAGTATTTCTGTTTCAACAGTGAGGAAACAGGTATGATGGAAAGAACACTGACTGCAATCAGAGGACATGAGTTCAAATCATCTTCAAAGAAGTTCCTTGGCCTGTTACAGCCTCAGTTTCCTGATCTCTAGAATGGGGGGGTTGGACTACATGGCTTCTGAGGTCCCTTTTAGCTTTATATCTATGATCTTATGAAGTATTTCTTAAGAGCCTACTATATCTTGCCCTTATTTTCAAGTAGGCCAACTGCTAGGTAGCTCAGTGGATAGAGTTCTGGACCTAGAGTCAGGAAAACCTGAAACCAGTTTGACCTCAGACACTTAATTGTGTGATTCTGGGCAAGTCATTTTACCTCTACCTGCATCAGTTTCTTTATCTGTAAAATTATACCCACCTCTCAGGGTTATTATGAGGATCAAATGAGAATATTTGTAAAGAATTCTGCAAAGCTGAAAGTGCTAAAAAATATTATTATTGGTGTTGGTATTTCTATCAGTATCATCATCACCATCATCACTGTTGTTTTATTTAATTCCTTGTATCTAGGCCAGTAATGAAATCACCTCCCTGGGGAATGTTGTAGTAGCCAGTTGGACTACCTATGAATTATGAAACAGAAGAGAGAGAGAAAAACTTGCTTTTGGATCAAATCTGTTGGAGCAATATCTTTTTAAAAATGTGCGTGTGGACATAGAAAAGCCAAAACATTACATAAGTCCAAAGAGATTCTTGGCTCAATCTCTTTTGTGGTTTGCACTGTCTATGTTGGCCCCTCATACCTCATACATAGGGAATTGTAGTACTGTCCACTTTTCTTTATTTGCTATTAGAAGGAAGATTTGGTGGGGATAATTGAAAAATATTGATTGGGAAATGTCTTTTGATGTTTACATTTGAATATGGGTGGGTTTGATTTGGATATTCACTATTCTCCCAATAAAAATACTGAAGTTGCACGATGAAAACCTGACTTGGAAGAACCTTGGAAGCTGTGCAGCTTTCCTCTTCTTCCCCTGCACTATCTTAGCTCTTTCTTGCAAACTACTCCACACTGTATCACTTCTTACTAAAGTTCAAGGATGATGCCCTGGTATTAGTGTTTTTCTTCCTATAAAATGGTACAGGTTAAGAAGAAATCAGAATTGTTTGGGAGTTAGTTGTAAATAAGACCTAATTAAGGAGAGTACCTGTTCACTGTCAGTTAAAAAGCCATATTTATTGGACATTTGATTTAATCTAATTGGGCCTAGGTCCTTTTAACAGTTGCTGATGTTTATTAGTTGAAAAGCAACTAGTCTTAAATTTCTCTTGATTCCCATCAGCATGATTGTCTAATAGTTAAGTCTAATAGTCAGTTTCAACAGATTTCTCTTGGATGCCAGTTCAACTGTTGTAGCCATTAGATCTTGTTACTGAATTGGCCCTACTTCTAGTATAGCCTCCTGAAATTGCAAATAACTTTAACAGAATCTTTTTACCTTTGGGTACTAACTTTGTCCAGAAAGATATAAAGATTTATATTTTGAAATTTTGTTTAAGTTGGAGAGAATTTATCAGCTGTGGGAGAGGCTTGATCATTTTCTTTCATAATCATTTTCATTTCCAAGGAAATGGCATTTTCCTCAGTTAACTTTATGTAATGAGCAAAATATTTAAACATCCTGGAATTAAGTGAAGACATTCTGACTCAACTTTTTGGTACCATCACATATGCATGCTTTCATACTTTATTTTTTTAAATTAATCTATTATAAGTTTTCAACATTCATTTCCACAAAATTTTGAGTTCCATATTTTCTCCCCATCTCTCCTCTCCCCCCACCCCAAAATTCTGAGCATTCTAATTACCCCTACCACCAATCTGTCTTCCCTTCTAACATCCCTTCCTTACCTTATCCTCATCTTCTCTTTTGTCCTGTAGGGCAAGATAAATTTCTATACCTCATTACCTGTATTTCTTGTTTCCCAGTTGTATACAAGAACAATGCTCAACAGTTGTTCGTAAAACTTTTGAGTTCCAACTTCTCCTCCTTCCTCTCTCCCCACCCATCCCCATTGGGAAGGCAAGCAATTCAGCATAGGCTATATATGTGTAGTTTTGCAAATGACTTCCATAATAGTTGTGTTGTGTAAGACTAACTATATTTCCCTCCATCTGATCCTGCCACCCATTTCTTCTATTCTGTCTTTTGACCCTGTCCCTCCCCAAGAGTGTTGACTTGTAATTGCTCCCTCTTCTCATTGCCCTCCCTTCCATCATCCCCCCATCCTGCTTATCGCCTTCTCCCCCACTTTCCTGTAGTGTAAGATAGGTTTTCATACCAAATTGAGTGTGCTGTTATTCCCTCCTTAAGCTAGTGATGAGAGTAAGCTTCATTTTTTCCCCTCTCACCTCACCCTTTTTTCCCCTTTATTGAAAAAGCTTTTTCTTGCTTCTTTTGTGAGAAATAATTTGCCCCATTCCATTTCTCCCTTTCTCCTTCCAATATATTCCTCTCTCACCCCTTAATTTCACTTTTTAGATATGATCCTTTCCTATTCAACTCACCCTGTGTTGTCTGTCTCTCTCTATTTGTGTGTGTGTGTGTGTGTGTGTGTATGTGTGTATGTGTGTGTGTGTGTGTGTAATCCCACCAACTACCCAGATACTGAAAAAAGTTTCAAGAGTTACAAATATTGTCTTTCCATGTAGGAATGTAAACAGTTGAACTTTAAGTTGAACCTAAGTTCAACTTTATGATTTCTCTTTCTTGTTTACCTTTTCATGCTTCTCTTGATTCTTCTGTTAGAAAGTCAGATTTTCTTTTCAGCTCTGGTCTTTTCATCAAGAGTGCTTGACAGTCCTCTATTTCATTGAAAGACCATTTTTCTCCCTGAAGTATTATACTCAGTTTTTCTGGGTAGATGATTCTTGGTTTTAGTCGTAGTTCCTTTGACTTCTGGAATATCATGTTACAAGCCCTTCGATCCCTTAATGTAGAAGCTGCTAGATCTTATGTTATCCTGATTGTATTTCCACAATACTTGAATTGTTTCTTTCTAACTGCTTACAATGTTTTCTCGTTGACCTGGTAACTCTGGAATTTGGCTACAATATACCTAGGAGTTTCTCTTTTTGGATCTCTTTCAGGAGGTCATCAGTGGATTCTTTAAATATTTATTTTGCCCTCTGGTTCTAGAATATCAGGGCAGTTTTCCTTGATAATTTCAGGAAAGATTATGTCTAGACTCTTTTTTTTGGTCGTGGTTTTCAGGTAGTCCCATAACTTTAAAATTGTCTCTCCTGGATCTATTTTCCAGGTCAGTTGTTTTTCCAATGAGATATTTCACATTGTCTTCCATTTTTTCATTGTTTTGGTTTTGCTTTGTGATTTCTTGGTTTCTCATAAAGTCATTAGCCTCTGTCTGTTCCATTGTAATTTTTTTTTTATTTAACTTTTAACATTTATTTTCACAACATTTTGGGTTACAAATTTTCTCCCCTTTTCTCCCCTCCCCCCCCAAACCCAAGCATTCTAATTGCCCCTGTGACCAATCTGCTCTCTCTTCTATCCTCCCTCTCTGCCCTTGTCTCCGTCTTCTCTTTTGTCCTGTAGGGCCAGATAGCTTTCTTGACCCCTTAACCTGTATTTCTTATTTCCCAGTGGTAAGAACATTACATTTGATCCTAACACTTTGAGTTCCAACTTCTTTAGCTCCCTCCCTCCCCACCCCTTCCCTTTGGAAGGCAAGCATTTCAATATAGGCCAAATCTGTGTAGCTTTGCAAAAGATTTCCATACTAGTTGTGTTGTATAGGACTAATTATATTTCCCTCCATCCTATCCTGACCCCCATTACTTCTATTCTCTTATGATCCTTTCCCTCCCCATGAGTGTCGACCTCGGATTGCATTCTCCTCCCCATGCCCTCCCCTCCATCCTCCCCCCCACCCTGCTTGTGCCCCTGTCCCCCACTCTCCTGTATTATGAGATAGGTTTTCCTATCAAAATGAGTGTGCATTTTATTCTTTCCTATAGTGGAATGTGATGAGAGTAGACCTCATGTTTTTCTCTTGCCTCCCCCCTTTATCCCTCCACTAATAAGTCTTTTGCTTGCCTCTTTTATGAGAGATAATTTGCCCCATTCAACTTCTCCCTTTCTCCTCCCAATATTTCTCTCTCACTGCTTGATTTCATTTTTTTTTTTAAGATATGATCCCATCCTCTTCAATTCACTCTGTGCACTCTGTCTCTATGTATGTGTGCGTGTGTGCATGTGTGTGTGTGTGTACTCCCACCCAGTACCCAGATACTGAAATGTTTTAAGAGTTACAAATATTGTCTTTCCATGTAGGAATGTAAACAGTTCAACTTTAGTAAGTCCCTTATGACTTCTCTTTGCTGTTCACCTTTTCATGGTTCTCTTCATTCTTGTGTTTGAAAGTCAAATTTTCTTTTCAGCTCTGGTCTTTTCATCAAGAAAATTTGAAAATCCTCTATTTCATTGAAAGACCATTTTTTCTCCTGAAGTATTATACTCAGTTTTGCTGGGCAGGTGATTCTTGGTTTTAGTCCTAGTTCCTTTGACTTCTGGAATATCCTATTCCATTCCCTTCGATCCCTTAATGTAGAGGGTGCTAGATCTTGTGTTATCCTGATTGTATTTCCACAATACTTGAATTGTTTCTTTCTAGCTGCTTGCAATATTTTCTCTTTCACCTGGGAGTTCTGGAATTTGGCCACAATGTTCCTAGGAGTTTCTCTTTTTGGATCTCTTTCAGGCGGTGTTCTGCGGATTCCTTGAATATTTATTTTGCCCTCTGGTTGTAGAATCTCAGGGCAGTTTTCTTTGATAATTTCATGAAAGATGATGTCTAGGCTCTTCTCTTGATCATGGTTTTCAGGTAGTCCTAGAATTTTTACATTGTCTCTCCTGGTTCTATTTTCCAGGTCAGTTGCTTTTCCAATAAGATATTTCACATTGTCTTCCATTTTTCGAATCTTCACGCTATGTTCTGAGATATCTGTCTTTCTCATAAAGTCCTTAGCGTCCATCTGTACCATTCCAGTTTTGAAAGATCTATTTTCTTCAGTGAGCTTTTGGACCTCCTTTTCCATTTGGCTAATTCTGCTTTTGAAAACATTTTTCTCCTCATTGGCTTTTTGAACCTCTTTTGCCAATTGAGTTAGGCTAGTTTTCAAGGTGTTAATTTCTTCAGCATTTTTTTGGGTCTCCTTTATCAAGGTGTTGACCTGCTTTTCATGCTTTGCTTGCATGTCTCTCATTGCTCTTCCCAGTTTTTCCTCTACCTCTCTAACTTGATTTTCAAAATCCTTTTTGAGCTCTTCCATGGCCTGAGCCCATTAAATATTTATTTTGGATGTTTGGGATACAGAAGCCTTGATTTCTATGTCTTTCCCTGATGGTAAGCTTTGTTCTTCCTCATCTGAAAGGAAGGGAGGAGATATCTGTTCACCAAGAAAGTAACCTTCTGTGGTTTTATTTTTTTTTTTTCTCCCTTTTTTGGGCGTTTTCCCAGCCAGTGACTTGACTTCTGAGTGTCCTCTCCACCCCCACCTCGCCTCCAGATCTGCCCAGCCAGCACTTGGGGTCTGAGAATCAAATGCTACTTCTCAGACTCAGGGCTTTGGGTGGGGGCGGGGCTGTTATTCAGTGTGAGATAAAGTTCAGCTGCTTGGGTGGGAGCAGGGCCACCACTCAGGGCTCAGTTCCCTCAGGGGGTTTACGAGGAGACCTTCAACAATGAATCTGAGCTCCTGCCTGCTTTGGGAGCCCTTGTCCACTGCTGCCTCTGCTGCTGCCTCCGCTGCTGCCTCCCAACGGGGCCTGAGTTATGGAGACACCCACCCCACTCCCCTCTCGGCAAGCTGAAAAGCCCCTCTCACTGACCTTTGGTGCCTGTGGGTGAGGGACCTGCGCTGCTGCTGGAGATTCTGTCCCTGAAGCCTGCTTGGATCTGCTCCTCTCAGTGCCATGTGGCCGAGGCAGGGCTGGGCTCTGCTCCGGGTCCAGGGCGTGAGGGACCTTTGGTGTCTGGAATAGATATCTCCTCCACTCCGTAGTTCTGTGGCTTCTGCTGCTCTAGAATTTGTTGAGAGTTCTTCTTTGCAGGTATTGTATGGGGTGTGGGTTTGGAGCTAGCATATGTGTATCTTTCCACTCAGCCATCTTGGCTCCTCCCTCTCCATTCTCATTTTTAAAGAACTATTTTCTTCAGTGAGCTTTTGAACCTCCTTTTCCATTTGGCTAATTCTACTTTTTAAAGTGGAATTCTTCTCCTCATTGGCTTTTTGGACCTCTTTTGCCATCTGAGTTAGTCTTATTTTTAAAGGTGTTATTTTCTTCAGCCTTTTTTGCGTTCTCCTTTAGGAAGCTGTTGACTCACTTTTCATGATTTTCTTGTATGTCTCTCACTTCTCTTCCCAATTTTTCCTTCACCTCTCTTACTTGATTTTCAGAATCCTTTTTGAGCTCTTCTAAGGCCTGAGACCATTGAATATTTATTTTGAATGTTTGGGATACAGAAGCCTTGACTTTTATGTCTTCCCTGAATGGTAAGCATTGTTCTTCCTCATCTGAAAGTATGGGAGAAGATATCTGTTCACCAAGAAAGTAACCTTCTATAGTCTTATTTTTTTTCCCCTTTTTTGGACATTTCCCCAACCAGTTATTTGACTTTTGGGTCCTTTGTCAAGGTAGATATACTCTGGGGATCTGTAAGATCTCACTTCCTCTAAGGTGGCACAATCAAGCATGTACACTGATCTGGGAGCAACCAGAAATTTTTTGTCCAGAATCTGTGAGTAGTAGAGCTTCCTCTCCACAACCACCTGGCCTTCAGTTCCACCAAGCCAGCACTGGGGACTGAGATTCATCTAAGCTGCTCAATTCTCCCAGGAGCATTAGGTGGGGGCAGGGCTGCACACTGGGCTGAGGTAAGAATCAGCTGCTCAGTTCCCCCAGGGGTTTTATGATCCAACAATGGATTTGGGCTGCCGTGGGAGCTACTGGCGCCCAGTGCGGCCTCTGCTGCCACAGCCTGAGGCCAGAGCTATGGGAAGACCCTGCTCCCTTCTAGGACAGCTGAAAAAGGTCTCATTGACCTTTGGGGCCTGTGGGTTGAGGGATCTGCAAACAACCAGTATTGCCACTGGGGATTCCGCCCCAGAGGCGTGCTCAGTCCCAGCACCATGCCGCAAGGCCAGGCCAAGGCTGGTCTGCGCACTGCTCTGTGTCCAGTGTAACAGATTTTTCCTGTTGGCCCTTCAGGTCACCCTCCTCCACTCCATTGTTCTGTGGCTTCTGCTGCTCTAGAATTTGTTGAATCTTTCTTTACAGGTATTTTATGGGCTGTGGGGGGAAGAGCTGCTGTATGTGGGTCTTTCTACTCCACTGTCTTGGCTCCACCCCCATGCTTTCATACTTCAGCTAGCATTTTAGAATATGCTTTTTCCATGTTCTGCGTTCCTCACCCTTTTAGTACTTGACAAAAACCTCATTAGCTTAGGTACAGAATGATGTAAATTATTGAAAAATGAATTTTAAAATATTTTTAATGAAATGCCATTTTATTTCCAGCTACCAATCCAGATCATACTGGCATTACCAACCAGATCCCAGGCCATTCTCCCATCTTTCTCAAGGTTTTCAGTACCTGACTCATAGGCTTCATCTCCATCTGAATTCCTGCCTTTACAACAGACAAGTTAATAAATTTGATGCCCTTTCAAACACCCACATCTTCCATTTCCTTAGTGTCCTCAACTGTTATGAGCTATTCCTCTGTTCCACCTCAGGTATATATAGGGTTGGTCTCTTGTAGATCTCATCCTTACTCACTGTGTGGAAATGTATTCCATTTCCACGTTAAAAAACTTCAGATTTCCTTTATCAAGCTATAATGAATATTCTCCTAAACCATTACCTCTGCTCTACTTTATTCTCTTCTCTTCCCAATCTCTACCCTATATAGTTAGCCATTTTAACTCTACACCTATTCTTGAATCACCTGATGCCCTTGTCCTGTTGATGTTCATGTCTGGACACACCCTCACACTGGATTCTTTCACTGTACATAGTCAGACATGCTATAACATGACATAGATTCCTAAAAATCATTGTGCTATGGAAAATCACTCAAGAAAAGCACAGGACTTCAGGGAAAATGAGGTTAGAAGCATAACACTCAAGTGACACATTAAAAAAAAGATAACATTTAACATGTATAAAGTTAGGTTGCGAACTGCAACCTAATTTTATACATGTTAAATGATTAGGACTTACATTTATACTACATTAAATAGTAGTGGTGTCCACAACCTTGGGCTGATGCTGGTCTTTTATGCTGGTACCTACAGAGACTAGGGCCTTGACAATGGGGAAAGATCAGGGTGGGAGTAGGGTGGATCAGCCCTCCTTAGCCCACAGCTCCAGATGACCCTTTACCTTGAAGAAGACCTGAAGTTTGCTTGTGGAAGTAGGTATTGGAAAGGTTGCAGCTTGTGAATTATTGTGAAATGGTGTAGTTTTCTCTGTCTTCTTCATGTTTCTTGTGGACTAAATTGCATATAAACACAAAATTTGTGTAATGCTTAAATTGTTCCCTAATATATCAATCACACTGGAACAAATTTGTTTTTTCAAAATAAGCCTTATAGCAGAACTGACTGTACTTTTTCTGCTCTGTTTCTACTCCATAGAGCTCTAGAAAATCTCTAGAACAAATCTAACTGGGTCCACTACAAATGTTATCTAATCTCGGTTGAGCCCTCACTTCAGCAGGATAATCCTTTTACTCCTCCCTAATTATCAGTCTCCTTACTATATCTGTTACTAACCTTTTCTTGTCTGTTCAAACCTCCTACACCATACTTCCCTCTCTAATGCAAATCTGAGATACTTGCCTCTTTTCCCCAGCCCTACATTTCAGGACTCCTGGAGTTTATCCCACATTTTCTCCATTACTCTTATCTCCAAGGTCAACTGTACTACTTTTAACCTTGATCCTCTTATCTTCTGTAGCTGATTGCTTCCTCCATCATTCCCTCCCTTTAATCTTCAATCTTCCCCCTTCTACTGCCTTCTTGTCTACTGTCCAAAGACGTACTTAAAAAAATTCTTCTCTGGATCCTACCATCCCCTCCAGTTTACGTTGCACATATCTTATTTGCCCATTATCTACCCCATTAGACTGTGAGCCTTTTGAGAGCAGGAAGTGGTTTTTTTTGCCCTTCTTTGTATGTATCCCCATAGCTTGGCACAGATTCTGGCACGTAATAAATGCTTTCTAAGTGATTGTTGACTTGACTTAACTCAAGCCACCATTGTATATTTGTCTTCATTTTTACAACTAAACTCCTGGAAAAAGCTAATTGTACTAATTGTTTTCATTTCCTGTGGTCTCACTTGTATCTCAACCCTTTACAATTTTGTTTCCAACCTCATAAATTTTAATTGATTATCTTTTGTTTTTACATTATCTACATTTCCCATTGAATATATCCATCTTTCCCTTCCCAGAAAGAAATGTCTTATAATAAGGAGCAAAAAAAAAAAAAAAAGGTGGGATGTAAGGGGGGAGGAAACAGTTCAGAAAACCTACCATTTTGAAAAAATGTTTAACATTATGTACAGTATTCCATATCAGTGGTCCCTGACCTTTGTAAAACAATGGGATCAGGTGCTATCTCATATGTTTCTCCTTTTCTTTTTTTAAAATTTAATTAATTTGTTTTCAGTTTTCAACAATCACTTCCGTAAGTCTTAAATTTCTCCCCCTCCCTCTCCCTTCCCTCCATGAGATGGCATGTAATCTTATATGACTTCTGCACAATACATTCATATTTAACACATTTTCACATTAGTCATGTTTCATAGAAGAATTAAAACGAATCTATTCTTTAGGGATCAAGATTATCATTGTTTTTCTTTCCTTTTTTATAATAGTCATTTCATATATATATGTACACACACATATATGTATATGTATAGTTTTCGGGAGGAGGGAAGAATTATTTACTAAATTTCATGGCCTTTTTTTCAATCTCCATCCATCTTGACCTTTCTGTAATTATGACCCTGCTGAATAGCCTTTCCACCTGGATTATTGCTCCTTGCTGGATTTTCCTGACAGTCCTCTCTTTTTTCCTCCTCTGACTCTGAATTCCCCTTCATCTCTTTTTTTCTTGTTCATAGTCCATATCATGTTTCCTAAGTATGGGCATATGCTAAGGGCTCTGTCCTGTGTCCTCTTCCTTTCTTGCATTTGTTGACCTCACAGCTCCCATTTGTTTAGTTATCTTTATGTAGATAATCTCAAAATCTATATATCCAGGTCCATTCTCTCGTGAGTTTTAGTCACACATTTTAGTCACAGATTTCAACTGTCTATGGGATGTGTGGTTCAACCTGAATATAATCATATCTAAAGTAGTCCATTAACTTTATCCCTAAATCCACCTGTCTTCAGAAGTGCTCTGAGTTCTACCAGACACCTCAGTCCTTTCAGGTACCCTGTTTTGGAACCTTAATATTGTCTTTCACTCTTTGTCATTGAGTTGTTTCATTTGTTTCTGACTCTTCGTGACCTCATTTGAGTTTTTTTTGGCAAAGATACTGGAGTGGTTTGCCATTTCTTTCTCCACTTTATAGATGGGGAAACAGAGGCAAACAGGATTAAGTGACTTGCTCAGGGTCACACAGCTAGTAAGTGTCTGAGGGCAGATTTGAACTCAGGAAGATGAGTCTTCCTGATTGCAGGCTTCATACTCTATCCGTTGCACCTCGCTGCCTTCATATATGATACTGTTCATTTCTGTGTCTTTCCACTGGTAGTTCTTCTTGCCTGGGAAAGACATTCCTCTCTTCCCCTCTGCTTCTTAGAACCTTGTTTCCTTCAAAACTCTCAGCCCAAATGTCACTTCTGTGCCTGCCCCCTCCCCTTAATGTAGTATGCTTCCTCCCTGCAATTATCTTCTATGCAGAGTGTGTGTGGTGTGGTGTGGTGTGGTGTGGTGTGGTGTGGTGTGGTGTGTGTGTGTGTGTGTGTGTCTGTGTGTGTGTGTCTGTGTGTGTCTGTGTGTGTGTGTGTGTGTGTTCTCCAATCAAATAGAAGCTTCTTGAAGAGACTGTTTCCCTTTTGTCTCTGGATCCCTAGCTCTTAGCACAGAACCTGTCACTAGTAGGTATTTAATAAATGCTTATTGACTGATTTTATGTTCCCTGAAGAAAAGCTGTACTTCTTCAGTAAGTAGCACAGTGTTCAAAATGAAGTAAGCTCAGAGACAATGCTTTTCAGTAGATGAAACTTTTTAGTAGCTGTTGACAGTAAGGGAAAGAGAAAACTCTTAGTAGGTACTTAATCAATATTTGTTGAATGAATAAAAAGACAGAATTACAAAAACAGAACTCTTTGAAGTCTTAGGACACACCTCAGTATGCCCTAAGGGTATCACCAGTGTTACCGAATAGTACAATAATGTCAGTAATGATCGCCCTGAGTCACAAAGGAAAGCTTATATTATTGTCTTTATACTCCTTTTACCTAGTTGTAGGGAGTATGTTGTAATGATTTAGAGAGATTTCTGGAAAATGTGACTGAAAATTTTTTTTTTTAGCAGTCTTGACATTTAAAGGGATAAGTTTTCATAATCAGATAACTTATGTAGACCTCCTCTTACGCCAATACTGAAAAGATTAGGTACTCAGTTGTGTAGAAGCATTTGGGAATAAATCTAAGAAACATGTTACAGATCCTAATATACGGATTTTAGCATAGAACAGTACTGATTGAGCTTTGACTTCCTGATATTAAATGTAGAAAATTGTAAGATAATTATTAATGCCAGATAAATTTTATTTTATTATTAGTGTGAAATGTGAATTGTCAGCACAATTTATGCTGGTAGCAACAAAATGAGCATGGATAATTGATATCTAGAGAACATTTAACCATAGAATTTCAGAATAGGAAGGGGCTTGAGAGGTCATCCAGTCCAGTGTTGTCACTTGGACAGATAAGGAAATTCACACCTGAAATGGGATAGTGTTTTGCTCAAGGTACATGTGGCACGGCCCAAAACTTCTAACTTTGAGACTTTCTATTAATGTAATTCAGGTACCTCATTTTGATCAGTAACCTCATTTTCTTAATGCAGGCCAACTTTTATCAGATGTTGAGTAGTAAGTTTTCTTTCTCTTCCAGATTCACTTTTGCTTTTTACCTTATGTTCATGCTGTTGCCCTCCCTTCCTCTCTTCTTCCCAAATATATCTTTTGTACCCACACTTGCAGGCCCAGTCTGGGCAGCATAATGAAGCCTTCCTAGAGAATTCTTATGATCTTTCTATTTGCCAAGGTTTTCTGTACTTTGTTCCATGTTATTGTTTATTGACTTGTTACTGATTTCATGTGTTATCCATATTTCCTCAGTTACATTATAAGAACTTTACTCATAGGATTGATAATTAGGTAGGACTCCTCACAGTGTCTTGCAGCTATTAGGTGCTTATTAATTGTTGAAAATGACCATTAATTAATAACTCTTGAATTGAATTCAAACCCAGTTATTTGTCCAAAGTCACATGGGTAGCCTCAGACTGTATCTTATACTTCTTTACTCCCAGAAGTACTGAGCACAGTGTAGCTACAAAGGTATCCAAGCCATTGCTGGTATATGTGGTTTTTTTTCTTTTCTTTTTCTTTTCTTTTTTTTTTTTTGCTAGTTAAGGTACTAACATGAAGCAAAATATCCATAGGCCAATACACGCTGTTGGAGAAGGGTATGATTCAGTTGGACAGAGGTATCATTCAATATAAGAAGTACTTGTTAAATGTTTACTGCTGAGCATAGAGAAGGGGAAAGGGAAGAGGTAAAAGAAGGGAAAGGAAAGGGATAAGTATTTATATGTCTGCTTGTGTCTAAGCCCTTTACAAATACTATCTCATTTAATCCTCACAATACCTACTTGTGAAGTAGGTGCTATTATTGCTCCCATTTTGTATTTGAGGAAACTGAGGCAAGCAAAGTGACATGCCTAAGGTCACACAGCTAGTAAATATCTGAAGCTGAATTTGAACTCAAGTTTTCCTGACTCCAGGCCCAGCTTTCTATCCAATGGGCCGTCTAGCCACCTACATAATCCACAGACTGAATAATTGGACCTGGCTATTAAGTTATTGCCTCTAATCCTGAAGCAGGAAATATGGTAATAACCTCATCTTGAGGAACTTTGTTTAGAGAGTCAGATAGTTGATGGCTGCTTGCTACAGAAAAATAGATTAATGTACTGTCTGCTTTCATTCTGTTGATGGGGGAGAGCATGGGTGAGCCCTTGAATGTTCCTTTGACTTCTGAAGGTTATCCATGTTGATTTACACAAGCAGCATGGGGGAAAATGGTATTTTATTTTCCAAGAATCATAGCCACCCACTTGTTGAGAGTATTTGCCTAGTTACAAGGTAAATGAACTCTTTTCCTATTGTTTTTAAATAGGGTAAAGATAGGACATAGACTGTCATTCCATTCATATAATTAGATAAAATAGGCTTTCTTTTTCCCCCCCCTTCCTAAACTTAATGATTGATCGATCATATCTTAAATTAAGTCAACTTCCGAGAGTGAGAATAGAGTTTAAGGTACACATATTTCCATTGTCTTGACCTGAGGTTGTTGCTTCTAGTGGACAGTAAGGAGCCCTGGCCCATTGATCTTAAGTCCTCTGGGTGAGGCTTTGTTATTGTCTTGCTCATTTGTTTGTTTTAAATTAGACCTGAGGCTTCTTTGGAGTAAGGAACTCTCCTTGTGGAAACTTCTTCTACCAAAGCAGATTAATTTTGACTCTCTGATTTATAAATGTCAAGAGCTCTGAGAAGTCAAGGGATTTATTTGCCTAGGCTAACCCAGCCAGGATGAGTTAGAGGCTAGACTTTTTGAATTCCAGACTTCTCCAAAGCAAGCTTTCTTTCTACCAAACCACACTGTCTTTAAATTAAAGGATAAAGGAATTTACTTTTAAATTCTGATTTTCTGTTCACTTTGAGTATGAATATTGAGAGTAAAGGAAAAATGTGCCCTTTTGACAAAGCCTGTTGCATTCTTTAATTCTCTCAAGTTTTCTTTCAGTCCCCTTGGCTTGGGAGGATTGGTGTGTTTGTATACATTTTTGGGAGTGTGCATGGGTGTGTATGTGTGAATTATGTAGGGCATCTCAAAAGTCTTAGTGAATTTTAATCTATTAGAGCACCAAGACTTTTGAGATACCCTGTATAACACATGCATACAGACACACATATGCATACACATATAAATATATACAGTCTAAATCTGAGAGACAGTCTCTTGCCTATGGCCCCAACCCTAGTAGAAAGCTGGCTTTGTTTTGCCTTTTGTTCATTTATCTCCAGTTCTTTCCTTAGGTTAATGAGTAGGAATTCAGATATACAGTTTTCTTATTTTTCTATATACTGTTCTCTTTCTTAAAAAAAATCTAATCACATTTTTGAAGGTCATTATTTCTGTAGGCTTTTTTGCTATAGAGGAAGAGAAAATAGATATCCTCAGTTCCTGAAAGGTAGAAAAACTACCTAGTAGTCCATGTTTCTAGAAACTTTTCCTCAGAATTTTTCAGGCCAATTCTGAACCAAACACAATTGCCTTTAAAAGTTCACATACACACACACAAAATATACCACTATATAAAAAAGAAACTTGAAAACTTCCTTTTTAGGGAATGAATCTCTATTACCCCCTCTCCTCCCCAGCCCCTCTTTTTTAAACCAATTAACCTTCTCCTTGATAAGTAGAAGTTTGCTAGTGGGAGGTTTTGAGGTCTGGCTGCATAAGATACAGAGAGCATGGCTTGACATTTGAGTGTGTTGGTTGCTGTGTAAAAGTTGAATTGCCACAGCTTTCTGAGAGCACCTTCATCACTTCAGTTTGGCCATCTCTGAACGGGTTGTGACAGGATCAAGTTCTCTACCCACCGCCTGCCAATTGAGTTTCAGTGTGATGTGTTTTATTTCCTTGTGCTGAGGTCATATCTCAGTCTTTGCTCCACCTAAGTTTTTGCTCTGCCATTTGTCTCCTCCTGGGATCTTGTAACAAATGCTACCAACCTGGAGGGTTTGGAATATCCTTTCTGAAATGAAAGTTATCATAACAGTCCAAGCTTTAACCTGGCAGACATGGAATACGTTGATGCCAATGTTTTTGAGAGCATAGGACAATTAGAACTGCCTCTTTGAACCAAGGGTTTCAAGAGCTGGCAAGAAAGGAAAAGAAAATAAAGATGCTTATGTAATAGAATAAGGAAGTCTGACTTGGGGGAGGATGTATCTGGGTGAATGCCCAGGCATACATACATTGCCTTCCCTCCCACACCCCATCCCCAGGGACCAGTTGTTTCAAAGCTCTGTGTTGGACACCAAGTCTGACCTCAGTTACTAACCAGAGGGACAGCAAGAAGAATGCAAGGCAAGACTGAAAGTCATGATTTGAGTTTGGATTCTAAGAAGGTAAACTGTAAAATAGACTGAGACTTAAAAGCTAGCCTTAGAACTGCTTTACACCCTTTGGAGACCTTAAAATTGGGTAAGATGTCTTTCTGTAAAGCCACCAGATCCCAGGTGTTGCCTTAAGTTAATGAACAGCCCATTTAAAAAACTAGATCAGTTAGTTATCTGTGGTGATGGGATTATATGAATAAATTCAAGACTGACTTATCTACCCTTCTCCATACTATCTACTTCCTTTTTCTTTGGGCTTTTCCTTTCTCTTGAAATCATAACAGTGATGATAATAATAGCAATACCTAGCTTTTATGTAGAATGCTTACTTTGCACCAAACACTGTGCCAAACACTTTACAATTACTGTTTCATTTGATTCTAAAAACAACCCTGGAAGGTAGGTGCTGTTATCCCCATTTTATAGATGAGAAAATTGAGGCAAGCAGATTAATTTATCCAGGTTCACACAACTAGTAAGTGTCTAAGACTGGATTTGAACTCAAGTTTTCCTGACTCTAGACCTGGTGCTCTCTACACTGCACCTCACAGAGTATATATTGGGCAGAGCCTTGGTCTAACCATCTCAGGAAATCTGGGTTCTAGCACCCTTGGTGGCACTCACTAGTTAGATGACTGTGAACAAAGTAACTTTACAGCATCTTTGTTGGTTTCCTCATCTATAAGTTTCCTCTGAGCTTCCAAAATTTTATGCTTCTGATTTCTCTCTAATTTTAGCCTCTACCACGTGCAGGTAAGCTTCTAGATTTTGAATTTAAGCTGAAGCTGTCCTCCTTTCTGTAAATGCCTTTTTTGCAATAAGGAAAGACACGGCTCTGTTATAGGAGCACTCAGAAGTGATGTCTGTTATTGCTCCCCAGTCACTTCAGTGTTGGAATACTTAAATTTTCAAGCTATAGTTCTACGTGGAGTGGTGGAGTGGGTGCTGGATTTAGAGCATGGAAGACCTGATTCAAATTCCCCTTCAGACACTTGCCAGCTATGATTCTGTATAAATCTCTGGCCCTCCGTGTTCTACCTGTGAAAGGAGGATGTTGGGCCCCTTGGCCTCTGAGGTCCCTCCAGGATCCACACCTGTGATCTAGTGAAGGCGTTCAGGACAATCAGGAGAGTTGGATTCAAGTACTATTTCCAGTATTTCTTCCTGCGTACCTTGCTCCAGTCAGTTTGCTCCTCTGTGAAGTATACCACGCTTGTGCATATCCTCCCTCGCTGGATTGTTGTAAGAAAATTGCTTAATAAGCCTTAAAAAACTACGTGAATGATAGTAACGCTGGCTGCCATTTACATGGTGCTTTAAATGTTAGCAGAGCATTTTATGTTACCTTGTTAAGTCTAAGTTACAGACCAAACCCTTTACGTATGTCATGTTGTTTTGTCTAAGCTATAAATAAAGTGCTTTTATCAGATGACTATCATCTAGGTCAAGGAGAAATTTAAAAATCAGATCTGAATTCATGAAAGAGCTGTGACTGATTTTCAATACTCTTTAACTGTGCTGCTCACCTGTATGACATGAAGAAAGTTGTTTCAGCTCTCTGGGCTTTAATTTCCTCACTTGTAAAATGAATTGGCCGGATTAGATTTTCTTTCTCCTAGGGTCCCTTCTAGCTTTAAGTCTTTGCCTTGCTGTAAGGCTAGATGCTGTTCTGGGACAGAAGGGTAACAAGAGGAATGTCAGAGCTGCCAGTGTTGCTGTCTGTTGTTGTTCAGTCATGTCTGACTCTTTGTGACCCCGTCTGGATTTTTTTGGTAGTGGTTTGCCATTTCCTTTTCCAGTTCCTTTTCCAGAAGAGGAACCTGAGGCAAACAGAGTTAAGTGACTTGCCCAGGGTAACACAGCTAGTAAGTATCTGAGGGTAGATTTGAACTCAGGAAGGTGAGTCTTCCTGACTCCAGGCCCAGCACTTGATCCATTGAACCATGTAGCTGCCCTTGCTATTTGTTTAAGCACTGTCAAAATGTGACTATTCAGGAGATTGAAGCCATCTAGGGGAATTTTCTATATGGGACATTTTTGGGGGAGGGCTGTGGTCCTTCAGTGACATAGGCTGTAGTCACTTGTAAAAACACTGAGCAAGTTTTAGTGTCACTTGATGCAACAAAAAGTATATGTTAATGTTAATTGGTTCTATATTATTGTTAATTGTTATTATTATTTTATTTCATTAAATGTGCTAACCTGAAGGAATGAATGACTCCAGATTCACTTCTAGTTTTGCTTTGACTTAGACTTTTTCCATCCCCTTTAAATTTATTTTTGTACAGACACCAGTGCTCCTGGTGATATGTAGTCTTGCCTAGAACTGAGGAAGTACTTCTTCATTTGTTGATACAACTTGCCTATTGTGTCATATAAATTTCTGCAGCCCCTCTGTTCCAGTCATGAGACCTGCCTAAATGAAGTTATGCCAGATTTCCATGTTTGTATGTGTGTATCTGTGTACACATCCATGTAAAAGGAAAGCCTAGAATGTCAGTATTACCAACTACAGGTAGCCTCTGAGCGATGTAGTAGCAGTAGCTACTGCTGCTCTAAGGTTTATAGAGCAGTGTACACGTATTAATTCATTTGATCCTCACAACCCTGTGAATGAATATGTGCTATTTATAATGATGCAGTAATGTTGACTTTTAGACAGTTTTCTTTCATCTTAGTGGTGGTTCTACAGGATGTACATTTGGGAGGGAAATTCAGCCCTAATGGCATTGACACTGGCCAGTTACAAATAAATGCCTGATGTTGAATGTTATTCTCATTCTTATGGTTGAAATTTAATTTCCCAGGTTTAAGTATCATGGGAACATAAATTATAGATTTTAGGATAAATTGGAGATCATTTATTTTAACACCTACATTTTACAAGTGAAAAAAAACAGGTTCAGAAAATTTAAGTAATTTGCCCAGGGTTAGGTAGTAAATTGTAAAACCAAGATTTGAACCCCAAACCTTTTGATTTTCCAGTGAACCATATTTCCTCCCAGGGTTTACCTTTTTTTCCTCACCTTTAATTGTTGATTCAGATTTTTAAAGGCATATCTTTCTAAACTTAGTTTTGACCTGGAGATGTATAAAAGGAAAAAAAAATGCAACAAAAGAGAAAATAAGATAAGATTTTTTTTCCCCACTCAGGTTTAAGAGATTTTTCTCCTTACCTGAAGCAAAAATATAATTGGCAGAATGTCCATATAAAGCAACTATCAGGGCCTTTATATGAACATGCATAACTCCAGTCTTGTTAAAATTCTTTCAGTCATAGAATGCCTTGATTTCTCCACTGTTCTTTTTTAATCACCAAGTAACTAGTCTGCTATGCAGAAGAATTTAAAAAGTTATAATTTTTTAGGCCTAAAGTATTTCCTTTTTTTTTTCTTCTTCAGGAAAGCCCCATAGCACTGGTAGCTCTGAACGGATTCAGCTCTCAGGAATGTACAATGTGCGAAAAGGGAAAATGCAGTTACCAGTGAACCGATGGACAAGACGCCAAGTTATCCTGTGTGGAACATGCCTGATTGTATCCTCCGTGAAAGATAGCTTGACTGGAAAGATGCACGTCCTCCCACTAATTGGTGGAAAAGTAAGTTGTATTTTTTAAAAATTCATAAAATGTAGTATACAAAGATTGTGCTTCTGAACCATGTTCAAAAGGGTACCTAAACTGAGTTGATTGTTAAACAGTGGTGATGAATTTGTGTTAACCCATCCACATCTTCTCCCTTGCTCCCTTTGACTAGTAGCTGGTTAGTGTTAAGGTCTGTGAGTGAGGCTGACTAACTCAGAGAATTATTTGACTGCTTTGGTATATAGTGCTTTAGACAAATGAACTAAAGCTTAAGAAAAACAAAAGTCAGAAAAAAAGTCAAGTAGTATTTCATTGATTGATTTGAACTCAGGTCTTGCTGACTCCAGGGTTGGTGCTCTGTCCACTGTGCCACCTAGCTTGCCTAAATCTTCTTGCCTACACCTCTGCAACGTTTGTCATATAAGCCCCTTCTCTCTTCTGACACTGCTACTATCATTCTGGTGCAGGCCTTTATCACCTCATGCCTCAATTACTGCATTAGTCTGCTGGTGAATCTCATGGCTCCCCCCAATCCAGTCAGTCCTCCACCCATTTGTTAAATTGACCTTAATAAAATGCAAGTTTGGCATGTTACTCTCCTGTTCAGTAAACTCTGATGACTCTCTGTTACCTCCAGGATCAAATATAAAAGCCCGCTCCTTCATAACTTGGTCGTTTTCCTACCTTACCAATCTTCTTATACCTTACACCCCTCCAGGGTATGCCCTGCCATCCACTGATACTTCCTTCCTGTTGTCTCTAACAAGACACACACTCTTAGGCACTTTCACTGGCAGTACCCCTGTATATTCCTTCTTCATTTCTGCCTCCTGGTTTCTCTGGCTTCCTTGAAGTCTCCACTAAAGGCTCCCCTTCCATAACAAGTCTTTCCTAGTCCTTAATCTTAGTGTCTTCCCTCCGAAATGGTTGCCAATTTATCCTGGACGTCTCTTGTTTGCATATAGTAAGCACTAAATAAATGCTTAATTAATAGTTGATCAGCTGACTACTCCCATAGCCACCAACCTCCATCTACTCTCACCTCTACTATTATAATAACTTCCTAATTGGTCTTCTTATCCTTATTCTCTTCTCAACTATGCTCTATATCCTGTCGAAATAATCCTTTTCAGGCACAGGGACTAACCATATTATTCTTATGTTCAAAAATATACTGCAGCTCCTTTTAGGATGTAATACCTCCTCCACCTGGCATTCTTCATTGCCTGGAATGCAACTCCCCTGCATAAACTGTGTTCTCCTTCAAGATCTTCCCTGGTGCATTCTGTTGTTACTGTTCTTTTCCTTCTCACATTGCTTGGTAATTCCTTATCTCTGTACATATTATATGCCCCCTGTAGAAAATAAGCTCCTTAAAGGCAGGGACTAATTTATTTCTGTCTTTGTATTCCCACCCTAGGCCCTTAAAAATCTTGATTGAATTAAATAGCAATTTATTTTTATGTTTAAGTGATGTGAGATTTAAAGTAATTTGACTGTGTGCTGATGTGCAGGTTAAGAGGTTAAAGTGGATTGTTTATATAATGGAGTGGGAAAGGCATTGAGCAAGAGATTTCATTTGGCACTTTCTCTTTGTTGTATGTGTGTAGGGGAAGTTGGGAAGAAGGAAAATAAGGAAATCAAATGTTACTAAAAGTAATTGTTTTTTATTTGTCAAATATCTGATCCTCCAGACGCTTTGATTTAGGAGGAATAGGATGCAGAAGAAGCTCTTTTGCCTCATTTCTGCAGCAGGAACAAATTTTTAAAAAGTCATCCTTCCTCATTTTACACTCTTTAAAATAATTTCTTCCTTATTTGACAACTTAACATAATTGGGATTAATTATTTTCAGGGAGTTGCTATGTATAAAGTGTAATTTTTATAACCCTGGTTCTTGGAGATCCTGATCCTAATCAAGTTCACACTTGGTTTCAAAAGCAAGTTTGTTTTCCTTAGACCAGTTTAGGGCTAAGTATTATTATACTTGAAACCAACACCACCCTTCCCACTCTCCCTATCTTGCCTCAGTTTACAATCATCTATCTAAGTGAGTGGCACTAATTTAATAATCAGATCAGTTGCTTTTTAGATAGTTTTGTGAACCTATTTATCAGTATTAGTAGAAACATCTTCCTAATGAAAATTGAAATTCTGTGTTTGACATCCTCCCAGGTTAAAAAAGTCAATTTTTCTCTTCTCCATAAAGTTAGATGCCAGCATAGACCATGATTAGGGTTTGCATTGACTATATTGGAGAGATATAAGCTCTCAGTCTTGGTTGATACTAGGGCTTACTATTGTGTGGTTTTCCATAATTGAATGAACTGGAAGTTAATAACTTCCTTTTTTTTTCCTCAGGGAGACCTTGTAAGACCTGTTCTAGGTAAGCTTTGGAAGTGATTAAATCTTAGTCTTTTAAAAGCCAGTTATCTGTGTTGAGGAGGGGGGAGGGGCACACTTCACTTTTTGCAGTGTAGTTTTTCAAAAGTGGTTTTCCATTTCCCTTTTAACTCTGTTTTGGACTGAAACCTAAAACAAGAGGATATGGCTCTGCTTCCCCCATATTAAAAAAAAGATTCCCCCATAACATGGTTTGGGATAGCTTACCCTTCTGTCAAGCCATCAGGGTTCTCTAGGAGGTAATGTTATGAGTTTGGCATTCTCCCTGGCTATATGTGTATTATTTGTCTACCTTGACTGCTGAAATGGTGAATCTTAATAAAACTCACCTTTAGGTAAAGTGTTGACAATAAATGTTTCTTAAGGTGATAAACATTTATTCAGTATAAATTCATTTTTAATTAGAGCATTTTCAGTTTCTCCCCTAACATACATAGATATTTGACTTTTTGAAACATTTCTTACTTTTTTCTTTTTATATTTTTCTCTTTTCCTAACAAGTGCCCAAATGGAAACCTGACTCTTTACTGTATATTTATATTCTAGATGACAGAGTTGTTCTGAGTTCATGATTTTGTAAAGATTTTGTTGTTATTCACTCATTTTTTCAGTCTTGTTCCACTCTTTGTTTCAAAATCCACTTGGGATTTTCATGGCAAAGATACTGGAATGGTTTACCATTTTCTTCTCTACTTCATTTTACAGATAAGGAAACCATGGTAAATGAGATTAAGTAACTTGCCCAGGTTCATACAGTTCATAAGTGGTTGAGGCCAGATTTTGAACTCAGGTCTTCTTGACTTCAAGTCTGGCTCTCTGCCCTCTGCACCACCTAGCTGCCCTTCGTAGAAATTTATTATTAAGTTTATTTCTACCATCTATTTAATTTATTTAAAATGTTTGGAGGCTTCTTGGTGTGTATACAATTTTTAAAAATGAATTACTCAGAATTACCTACAAAAAAAAATTCCTTTCAAGAGGAAGTGAGAATCCCAATACCTAGTGTGTGGAGGGGGAGTATATGGGAAGGCAATGTTCCATGCAGAAAAAAGAGGAAGAGCATTTCACCAGAGATAGGGAAACTCCATGGAAAATAACCTGACTCCTCCAAATGCAAATCTTTTTGCAAACTGGAGTAGTTTACAAGGATAGGAGAAATGGAAATCTCTTAAAGATCTTTCATCCAATTTAACAAGCATTATTTGTAATTTTTTTTTTTTAAGCTGGATCACTGATTGCTTCATTCATTCCACCTGTGCCTTCTCATACCATGAGACTCTTTTCCATGTCCTTCCAAAATTCTCCTGGGGGGTCCATCCAAAGTGGTAGGGGCCATCCTTTATATCTCTTGACTTGTTAGGTTCCTTGTTGAGTATAGGTTCCATGTGTGGGTCATAACTTTATTCCTAGTATATCTTTTTTCCCCTCTAGGTTGAAGAAGTAAAGAAGCACCAGCACTGTTTAGCCTTCAGTTCCTCTGGACCTCAAAGCCAGACCTATTACATTTGTTTTGATACTTTTACCGAGTACTTAAGGTGGCTTCGACAAGTATCCAAGGTAAGCAATCACTCCCCTCACCCCAGTTCTGTTCAGCCTCCAGAGTGGCTAGCTATAACCCTTCTCTTGAATCACCTTCTCAGTCCTGCATTAGAGGACACACATGGATTTGTTTAAATACTTGCCAGTGGTTAGCAATTCTGGAATTTTTTCTAAACTAAGTGTTGGCTGTAGCCTAGGTTTGTTTGTATTTTATGCTTGCCAGGTTTGTGATTAAGAGCTTACTCTTCCAAGTACCTAATGGATGGGTTGGTATCACTATTCTCATATAGATAAGTATAGGATAATGAGATTGAGAAGACTCAAGTAGTTGTCCTTGTTTAAGACTGAGCCAGAATATCTAGATTAAAAACTCCTCCCTAAAAATTTCTAACTCTGGCTGACTTCCTGTAAACTCTTGGAGTGATTCTAAGTGGAGTCTGATAGTTTCCTTTTCTTTCTTCTCACCTTAGCTCTCTGCCTTACAAATAATTTACCCTTCCAGTTCTCATCCATTTTCATAGCACTGATCAGATGAAATAGCCATTCACAGTCAGGATGAAATCTTATCTTTTTGAATTCTGTGTGTGTGTGTGTGTGTGTGTGTGTGTGTGTGTGTGTGTGTGTGTGTGTGTGTGTGTGTACATACACTTCAATATTTTGGATATAAGGCTGTTTTCTTTAATAATACTCTGATTGAACTGTTGGGGTATATTTCTTGATTTTCCTGAGTAATACTTATAAATACAATGATAAGAACTCATTATGGGGTCAGAGAGTAAGCATTCCAATAGCATTTTGGGGTGCCTATGAATTTATAATCCCTTTTAATTTTCTGCTCATTTGGTGATTCTGGCAATCTGAATGATATGGTTACTTGTTTTTTAGAAAGATGAAAAAACAACAAATTGGTTAGGCAATAGTGATTATAAACAAGTTGTTTGAAACACTATCCAAAATTGCATTTTTCTTAGTAGGCTGTTCTTCCTTCCCATGCAGACTATGTAGTTGTTGGGTTTTTTTTTCCCCCTCATTTAGCTTTGTATTCTGTGCTGCCAGATGACTCTGTGGTCTTTAAGTTACAGATAAGTTGTTGATCTGCATCAGCTTAGGAAGCTTCCACACTGGAAGTTTCCTACTATGGCTTCATCTGTGGAGAAGTAAATGCCCATCATCACACTGCTTGTGACTTAGAATCCTTTTCTCTTTTTCCTGGAAGGAACAATAGCTAGCATTTACCCAGCACTTTTTAAGGTATACAAAATGATTTCTATAAGTTACCTTATTTAATCCTCACATCAGGCCCATGAAGTAAATGCTATTATTATCCTCATCTTACAGATGAAGAAACTGAGGTTGAGAGAAATTGAATGATTTGCCAAGGTCCTATAGCTAGTAAGTTTCTGATACAAGATGTAGACTTATGTCTTCTTGACTTCAAAGCCAGCACTCTGTCCTAGCTACTCCTGTACTAAATGCACTTTAGCTTGGAAGTGCTTAGTAAAACTGTCTACTTGGCAAAGGACATTTTGGTGGCAGTGGCGGTGGTGGTTGTTTTTTTAAAGCCTATAAGACTCACCATGAGAAACATAGGGAAAAAACAACCAAGTACAACTTTGAGAGTTACACGTACAGTTGATGACATATTAGGTGAAATAGATCCCTCTATCCAGCTGTTCTGTAGATTCATCTTGTAGTGGGAAATGTGAAAAAACAAAACAAAAACCTACGGTTGTATTAGCAATCTGCTACTAATAAATTTCACTTGTAGAATGAGTTCAAGTGTAATGAAATAAGGTATTACTATTCTGGCATTTTATACTGCATAAAAGTTTCTGACTATAGAGTGCCACATTGCATGCAGAGATATTTTAATATATTTTAGACACTCAAAATCATGAATAATCATTATTGAGTATTCAGTTGATAGTCTACCGAAGAAGTTAAGGGATCACCTGAAAATAAACTGTTCATTCCTAGAAGAGAATCTCATATATACTGTGACTGAAACAGTAATTTTTTCTTAAGGTAATGAAAAATACAGTTTGGTTCTTTACTATACAGTGTGGTCCCACTTAGGAAATTATGTGCATGATTGGCAGGCAGAAAAGGGACCTCACTGTGTGGTACAAACTTAGGAATCTGATATCACCCCAAATTATCTGGTCAAGACTTTTTTTTATGTTTTTGAAAAGTACTGTGGATGAATTCTCTCTCTGTAGCTATTGCCTTTTAAACTGATTAAGAGGTGGATATTAGTGGCAGTGCCAAGCCAGTAACAGGAAAACTTCTACATTTGTATTGTAAACAACATATGGAAAGGGACGGCTTCTATCTTCAAAGAGAAATTATCCCACAAGAGAAGAAGCAAAGAGCACAGAAGTGCAAACAGACCATTTCAGAGCCTTTTAAACAAGGCATGAGAATTTTGGTTGCCAGCTTATTCCAACATGTTGGCTGGCAGGATGGAACTGTGACCACAGACTCAGACCACCTGCCCCATTTCATCCTGTTCAGACAAGATGGAGGTGATATGCTAGCCAGTAGCCATGATCTGGGTACATGCAGTGAGTATTAGACTTTTATTCAATTTATCCAAGCTATAGAGAAATCCAGGTTTTGTTTCTCAGACCTTATACCTTTAAGTAAAACTTGAAGAAAGGAGAGATAGTGGGATCAAGGGAAGCAAATGTGATGATGGCCATCTAGAAAGAAGTAACTCTGAGATTAAATTCTTTTCTCTTGATTTTATTTTTTACCATCATTAGAAGACATTTATTAAGTGCCTAATCATTCAAGTTACAATATCCCAGTAATCTATATGTAGATCTTAGTACTGTATAGAGACATTTTATTGAAGAGAAGAATAGGGACTTGGTGTCAGTGAATTACTTTTGATAGGCTAATTTAGCAAAAGAAGTATTTATAGCCCTCTTTCCCCTCCCCTCCTCTAATCTGAAGAGTTGACCCAAATCTTCAATCCACTCTTCCAGTACTTTCCTTTTTTATTTTTACATTCAGCAAACAGAGAGATTGATTCCTTTTTGAGCTTTCCTAACCAAGCCTTTAGAAACTTGGCTTTCGCTTCATAGTAGTAACCAAAGTTTCCTTCCTAGGTGAGATTTCTTCCTCAAAGTTGAGGGGCAAGGGAAATAGTGAGTAAATATGGTGGCTGTGTTAATTGTCTTTCTCTTCCTTTCAGTTAACAAAACCCTCCAACTTTTTGGGAGGTATCATGATTAAAAAAGGAGTAAGCAATTTTGTAGATGTGTGGATTTGCAGAGAATAGATCAAGGAAGTGGGGTGTGTGTGTGTGTGTGTGTGTGTGTGTGTGTGTGTGTGTGTGTGTGTGTGTGTGTGTGTAAGTATATATGCCACAGGGACAGGGAACAAAAACTAGAGAAATATTCTGTTTGAAGAGTGATCAGGATTGAAAAATGCCCTTTTTTCTTTTGGGAGATTTGCCACATAGGAGATAATCTCTTGAGGATCTGTTATTTACACATTAAGTTAGCAGATCAAGTACAGTATAGCAAGGGAAGTTTAGCTAGGGCCCATGTAGGTCATTTAGGGTAACTAAGGGTGGAGAGAAGGTGTATATTTTTGAATTTAAGGAGCTTTCTATGTCCAACTTCCCTACCCACTATAAACAGCACTTCCTTATATGCAAAGGTATTTTAGAGTTATAGTAAAATATAGCCAAGTTCATGTTACCAGGGAAACAGTTTCTTCTTTGCTTTTCCTTTCTCAATAAGAAGAAAAGAAGCTTTCACAAAATGGATTGCCCCAACACCCGAGTGTCTGAATAACAAATCATGTTGTTGATACAATGCAGAAGGAAAACAAACCAGGGTGGAATACTGAATTGAATTTTTTATTTTTCAAGGACCAAGCAGGCTTAATCCAGGATGACAAAAAGAAGAACCAAGCTCAAATAAGTGATGTTTTTAAAAAATTCAACTTGTGTGGCTGAGAGGGAATTTTTTGTTTGTTTCTGTTATCCTAAGTTTTAGCTGCAAATAGAATACTGTTTTCCTCCCAAGTATTTTAGTTACATTTGACTCATTACTCTGAAGGACTACTGGTGCATGAGAATCCAACCACTAAGACAAGCCCTTGCTTATTTAGTTGGAAATTACTTTGTAGCACTGAGCATTGCCTGCTCAAATATTACATATTACCTTCTGAATATTTTTGCTCTTGTGGGTTAGATATGAATGCTGGTGAGACACATTGCAGTATTAGTTATGAACTCTTCCTTAACACGTCAGTGTACTGCATGTTTTAAAAATCAATTAACATATTCATGTGGTAATCAGTCTAAAAAGGAACAAATACATTTATGGGTTTTATGTTGTGTTCTCTGCAGTATTTCTGTCACGTGGTACCATGAACAAATTACTTTACTTTGTTGGATCTTTGACCAGTAAGTCATCTGCATACTGTTATAAATTCAAAAATTGCCATGGGGGTCATTTGAGACAGTGAATATGAAGATATTTTGAAAAATATTGAGGGCTATGAAAATGTATCAGGACAGAATTATGGACTTGAGGTCAGAAAGGCTTGAGTTTGAATTATACCTGAACTACTTACTAGCTTCTCACCCTCAGTTTCCTCACCTGTATAATGTGGATAATAATAGCATCTGCCTCACAAATTAATTTTATCAAAAGACATAATAAGGAAAGTGCTTGGCAAATTTTAAAGTGATATGTAATGGTTAACACTTATTAAATATATTATTAAATTACTGGCACATACATAAGTGTGCACAAATTTGTGTTCACGTATTATAGATGTACACATATACATGGACAATATAATGTACATATATTATGTGTGTATATGCATACATGTACATCTGTGATGTAATTATAGGTATAAAAATTTAAAGGTATCTATTTTCATGGTAGTAGTATATCATGTAGGCAGATGTGTATATACAATTTAGGATTATGCAAATAAAATGATTAAAATGTCTATACCAATGACTGAGATTCCATTACCAGATATGTAACCTAAGAAATCTTTGATATATATATATATATATTTTTTTTTTTAATTAAAAGGTCTTTATTGGCACCAAAAATATTTATAATAGTACTTTTTCTGGTAACCAAGAACTGAAAACAAAGTAGATGCTCATTGATTGGGAAATGCCTAAACCAGTTGTGGTACATGAATGTAAATAGAATATTTCTTTGCTGTAAGAAATGAGGAATGTGATTCATATACAAAGAAGCAAAGAAAGCCTTACATGAACTGATGCAAAGTAAAGTAAGCAGCATTGTCCTTCTTTGTAAGATTTTACAGATGAATCTGTACATATTCTGAAGCAGTGTTGCTCCTGGCTGCCCTGTTTCTATACTTGACAGAGAAAAAATGCTTGCTGGTTATTTTGATCTCATTGTTATAGTTATTAAACTTCTGTGGGAAATAGAAATAATTGATGTTTAGGTCTATTCTGCCACCTGATCTTTTGGTATCATCAGTTTGTTTAAATAAGTTGTTTTAATTGCTTGTCATCTGGGTTTTTTTTTCTTATTCCTTCTTTTGTTCATGTATTAACTTTTAGTTTTGCTCTGAACAGGTTGGTGGTCTTAATTTGTGTATACAGCTGACTTGAGAATGACCCTCACAACAGTAGGAAATCATTTCAGGCTTGGGAATTTGTAATTCCTGAACAATATTTTAAAAAATATTTTTGCCCATCTTTGTATTGAAACAACTGAGTATTTAAACTAAATATGGTGATTAATCAGGAGTAATGTGTTGACTTTTTCTTACCCTTTTCTCTGCAACAGATATTGTTCATAAACTATACAAGTTATTTTCACCTTGGGCATTTTTGCGAATTGTTTGTCATAAGTACTCTGATATGAGATGACCAAATATCCTGTGATGTTTCTGGTTGCCTTTGATCATGCAATTATAATTCATCACTAAGTAGCCAGCTTACAGGTGAAATGTAACTTTTTCTTTCTTTGCCCCTGAGGCACCAGTAGTTTTAACTGAAAAAAATCCTAATTTTGATGTCACAATTGTTTTTAGTGTATTATTAGTTCTGTATCTTTGCTTGTTTTTTGATTAAGTGTGACCTTTTTCAGCTAGGCCCTGTACCATAGATGACTAATAAGTTATCATTGTAATATGTCCCATTATTGTATCCACTCCCCCAGTTCCCAATTAATGCGGTGTAATTACTTTTTTTGATGTTTGAACCCATTAATTTTTCCAATAACATTCATGTCAATTATTATTCCTTAGAGCCTTTTATATTTTAGTTGTCCATTTTATCATGGGCATAAAGATGTTTTTTTTTCCCTAATAAATCTCTGTTCCTCAGTTCATTTGTGAAACTCAGAGGGTTAGACTAGACTGAAGGCCTTTCTAGCTCAAAAAAAAAGAAATGATTTTATGATTACCAAGCATTTTTTAAGGATTTGACAGATGCAAATAGATAAAGGGAAGCTAAAAGTTATTAGATAGTAGGGATTGACAGAAATAAACACAGACGAAAAGATTCTGGCAGTTAAGATGAGTGACATTATAGAAATTGTGACGTTATGGTTTTTTAACCATATGACCTACTTTTCCAGATGCATACATTTTAGGTATATTGTTTTAGCCTTTAAGAGACTGTTTTTCAAAGTCTGTCATTCGCATATCCCACCTCCCCTGTACTCTGCTGAAATCTTTAATTTAGAAATATTTGTCATCATTGGGACACAAGATTGCCTCATTTTAAAGCATGAAACTTTTGGTTTAGCTAGGATTTAAGTTGTATTAAGCTTGCTGGTGTGGTGGGAAAGGGGAACGTATTTCAGTTTTTGTGGAAAATTCATGTAACTGTAGCTCCCTTTTTATAAGTTCATAATTCATATAAACAAGATTAAACAGTTGCTTTAGGATTCTTACTTCTATAATTTTTACCTAGTTAGATGGGTTCAAACCTTGCCTCTAATGTTTACTATCTATGTGACTGTGGACAATAACCTAATCCTCTGTTAAAACCTCGATTCGAGGAGGTTGGACTCAGTGGCCTCTGAAATCCCTTCCACCTTTAGGTTTATGATCGCTTATAGTAGAGTATTTCTATATCAACCAACAGAAAGCATTTGAGTGTCTCCTGTGTGCCAGGCACTTTGTGAGGCACTAGAAACAAACAAAACTGAAGCTGTCCCCATCATGATATGAACAGCCCAAGCTGAATGATTGTGAAGAATAACAAAGGGGCATACCAGTTTTTGTTCTATTAATCTTGCCCCAGATGTAAATGAAAAAAATTGTGTTAAAATTTGGCTAGTATATTCAGCATGTTTCTCAAAATTCAGTCTCTTGCTTTTGAGCCCTTGAGTGGGATTAGAGCAGTTTATTCAAGTAGGTACTTGTACATAGTAGGCACTTAATAAATTCTTGCTGAAATGAATTAAATTCACTTATGATGATACCCAATCCTTCTGAGTGGAATGTGAAAAGGGCACAGCACAGCTCCTCCTAGGAATTTAGAACCTGTTCTGCTGGTTGAATTGATAGAACATGCTGCAGAGAAGCCCAGGTTCATTGGTTTATTTCTTATACAGGCCAGTTAACATCTCTTTCCTTTCATTTCAGTGTTTCCAACCAAGTATTATGCTGAGCCACTGACTTGGAAATGCTTTCACTCTGGTGATTTTTTTGTTGCAGTGATATTTGTTGCGATGGATTTGTCCTAGATTTATATGGTGTGCAGAGGATGAGGGCATTTCATGTTGAATTAACAATGGAGTCTGTGCTGAATACATTTTAAAGACAAGGACAGTTACAGAGTAATTTGAAGTTGAACTTTTGCTCTTGGATAGACAATATAGACTGCATTGTTTTCAGATCAATCAGTCAACCAACAAACATGTATTAAGCACCTGTGTGCTATGTTCCGGACACCTTCCTAAGTGTGAGGCTATAGATACAATTAAAAACAAAGACAGTTCTTGCCCTTAAGAATCTTACAATCTAATGATTTTAGATAAGGAGTTGTACTAGTTTGACTTTGTGTTTAATTAGATACACTTCAGTAGACTTATGTCATTAGACATGGGTCTTTAGCTATAGCTTGAGGGATTCTTTTAAAAATGACTATTAATCATCTTTGGAAAATTTTTTTGCCTTTTAATTGCTTAGTAGTTTAGTCATCCTAAGCAAGTCATTGCTTGGTAGTTTTTGTCATCCTGAATTGTCATGTTTTTTAAGGGTTAATTGATTATGACATAGATTTTATGTGAAACAAGTCATAAAGATGAGAGGTTATTTTATAAAATATCCTGGGCTGTATTTTGCTAAGGGGTCCAAAGCTTTTTGTGGACATTCTCTTTTTTTTAAATTATTGTATAGCCATTTCACAGAGACCACTAGGTTAAAGATGTAGACTAAACTTAGTATGGAAAGAAGCTGGTGTGGTTCAGTTGGGATTACTCTACTGTCATAGGATAAGTATCCATAGCCAAAAGAAATCCTTGTGTCAGTTCAGCACTGTAGAAATGAGAATAGTTTGGAAAATTTTATGTATGCACACTGAGAAATTATATTCAAAATTTTAAGCAGTTTATTTTCAGCAACTTCAGAAAACAGCTCTCATATCCTGGGAAGGAAATGTAGTCAGTCTACACTGTCAGAGTGTAGTATTTATTTGAAGAGTGCTGTAAAGACTAGAAGACACTAAAGTTGAATGGAAGATGAATGTTAATATTATTTCTTGGCCTCCTAAGTTCTATTTAAAAGTGTTGCCAGATGTTAGCATTTCCCTTTGCATTTTAGTAGAATATTTACTTGGTAAGTATAAAGTAAGTTAGATTATAAGATCATAGATAGAGACCCAGAAGCAGGACCTTGGGGCTCATCTGGTCTGAGCCTCTCATTTCATAGATGAAAAGCTCTGAGGCCCTAAAGTGATTTACCGAGTCTTAGAGGTTTGGGGGGAAGGGAGGACAATCCAGGATGACTAAGCTTCTAAACAATTCAGAGGCAAAGATATTTCAAAGGATGATTAACAGTCGTTTTAAATAATGGGGGGGAGGGAGCAGCCTAGTGGTACAGTGGATAGAGTACAGGGCTTGAAATCAGGAAGATCTGAGTTCAAATCAAGCCTCAGATTCCAGCTGTGTGACCCTGGGCAAGTCATTTAACCTTGTTTTCCTCAGTTTCTTTATCTACAAAATGAGCTGGAGAAGGAAATGGCAAACTACTCCAGTGTTTCTGCCAAGAAAACCTCAAATGGGGTGACATAGAGTTGGGCATGACTGAAATGACTGAAGAACAAAATAGTAATAGGTGACAGAGCTAATATTTGAACTCAGTCTTCTGACTCCAGATCTGATGCTCTTTCTGGTGCATCGCACTGCCTTTTTAGATAATTTATTAAACTGTTCTCATTAGCTATTTCCAAAGTCTGATTAATAAGGTTCTTGGTCCCATGTTATCACAGTAGTGAGAGTGCTGTTTTTGGAATCAGGAAGAATGGTTTACAACCTGAACTTTCACCCTTATTATCTTTGTGACCCTGGGCAAGTCCCTTCACCTTTTAATGCTTCAGTTACCAATTCTAAGTCATACATGAATTGCCCTCTGCTTTTGGTGGGGGGAGTTCTGAAATTAAAAAAACCACAGCTCCTTTGTGTGTTGAATAATAAGGATATTAATAGTGAAGGTTCCAAAAATAACTATTGTAAAATTCATACAGTAGATATAAGCGCACCGAACTTTAAAATCCTATTTTGAATGTAGACTGTCATTTAAATATTTTGGCTTACTCTACATTTTGAGCCTAGCCTATTTGTAATATTAAGAGTTAAAACCATTCAGAATATTTCTGTATTAGAATATCCTACCTAATTTCCTCAACATAATCACTCCAAGCTATCCTTGTTTGTTTTCACTCACCTTATTCCTGATAATTCTTTTCCTTTTTCTGTTTTTGTCACTAAACTCTTAGTGCATACATTCCTGAGATAGTTTTCACTTTAATTCCAGTTTCATTTGATTCAATTTTCAAATTCTGGATGTGTGTAAAAACTTTAACATGAACATAGAAGTTTTGGTCTTATACCATTTGCCCTGAATGTTGCCATATTCAGTCCCTTCTCATATAGGGCACTTTTTTAGAAGGGATAAATAACTTGTCCCTGCTCTTGAAAAAGTCATAGTTTAGTAGGAATATAAAAACACATGGAAAAATAACTAATAAAAAGTTAGAATGTGACAAGTAGAAGAGATCAGAAAAGGAATGATTTGGGATATTGCCCCAACAGCAGGGACTGTTCCATTTTTTTCCCGTTCAAACTTCTAGAAGTTAACACAGTGCCTGGAACATACTGTAGAAGGTCCTTAAAAATGCTTATTGATTTGAATTGAGAAATCATGACTGGCTGGGGGGGACTGGTGTCAGCAAGACTTCACCGACAAGGCAGCAAGTTAGCTAGACCTTGGAGAGTAAAGAATCCAGTCTGTTCCAGACATTTGAGACAGTCTACACAAACATACTGTAGGCAGCTGGGTGGTGCAGTGGATAGAGTGCCAGCCCTAGAATCAAGATTCACCTTTCCAAGTTCAAATCTGGCCTCAGATACTTACTATTGTGGGGCCCTGGGCAAGTCACTCAATCCTGTTTGCCCCAATTTCCTGTAAAATGCATTGGGGAAAGAAATGGCAAACCACTCCAGTATCTTTGCCAAGAAAATCCTAAATGGGGTCATGAAGTCGGACATGACTGAAAAACACCTGAACAATACACAAACATAAACAAATGAGAAGAGGGCAGGATGAGATAGGGGGGTAGTCAATTTGGTTGGAATATAGAGCGCATGAAGGAATATAGTAGAAAATAAATATCAAGGGGTTAGGTTGGTGGGAGAGAGTGTGCTATTGATCTCAAAAGACCAGAAAGGTTGGAATCTGAGTATAAAAGGCCTTAAATGCCAGGATAAGAATTTTTTTTTTTTTACCTCATATTCAGTGGAGAGCCAGATATACTTCTACCACCTGAGTAAAAGATGATTGTCCTAATGTGAAGTGTTTTGGAAAAGGAATTCTGCATACACTCTTAGGGCCTGACTTACATTGACCTTTTTCATAGGACTGGCTGTGAAAGGTGACAAAAAGAGAAGAGAGCAGTTGTTAGTAACCTGTACTTCTGTTCTTTTTTTCTCTTCACATCCTTATATACCGCTTCAGTGAAAGGAATCAGGAGGAAGGATCCTGTCTTCCTCCCTTGTCACCTACATATCCCAAACTCCTTAATCCGCAACACCTTAAAGCTGCCTCCCCAGCCTTATCTAGATAAGAGTCCTTTATTTGCCAGCGTTACCTACAGGAGCCACCAGTGCTCAGAGCTAAAGGAATCCTTCCTGCCGGAGCTTGTAACCAAGAGATGGAGCTGTGTTTCTGGCATCCATAGTTAAAACTTCCTGGTAGACCCATTCTTATATCTCATGGTGAGATCTATTTGTCATTAGTTTCTCTGCAGTGATTAGGGAATAATTCAATTCAACAAATGTTTGAGTGATTAGTAAGTACAAGGTATTAGGTTCAACGAGGGATGCAAAGAGGACTATGACAGTTTTTGACAATTAAGCTCTAGTAGCTTAAAACTGCACTAAGACTATGGGACTACCCTGTGTACTCATAAGACAGTAAGTAAGCTAGCATTTAGGAAGCACTTACTGTCTGCCAGGCCCTGTGCTATGCTCTGGGGCTTGGAAGAAAAGGGAAAGTGGCCTGAAGAGTCAGAGGAAGAGGAATCACACAGGGCTACTCAGCCTTTGCCATCAAGCAGTCTCTCAGTATAACAAACTTCACAATTACGTGGTTTGGGGAGTCTTGGGCTTTGTCACTTTGACAGTGTTCTTTGGGGGGAAAAGTTAATAAGCATGAACTTAATAAGCATAAATATTTCAATATACAAAGAAGAATAGAAGAGAATTGTATATCAAACTGTGTAGTTTGTTTTGTCAGTAAAAACTGCTTATTAAGTTTTAACTTCATAGTAACAAAACTGCCCTGCTTTTCTGTGTCCACTTCTCAACAGCAAAATTCTTTTTCAGAGGCACTAAGACTTATTTGAAGAAGTAACCACTGCCTTGGCCTCTCTGTGTTCACCTTCGTCAGGGACTTCCTATCTTAAAGGGAAACATTAATGTCTTAATGTTATAGTAATATGGTGATTTCAGGTGCCAGGACTAAGATAAAGGGGAAATTCCACTCTCAGTATCTTGTCTTCTGTGTCTCTGCAACTTTAATAAATGGGAAATGTTGCCCTTTAGAAGTAGTACATGCTGATTCTGTGGCCAGTTTATGTTACACTGATTTTTATTAATAGGCAGGAACCTTTTCCTGCTAAGTATTTACAAGTAATGAGACCACTAGCATTACTGGCAACTTCAGATTGGTTGCATTTTTACTCACTATTATTTTTCTTTTTAAACATTTATTTTTTTCAGTTAACAAACATTTATTTTTTCCTCACTTCTATTCTTCTTCTCCCACTGGGGGAAAAAAAGTTAAATCCTTGTAACAAAAGTGCATAGTTAAGCAAAACAAATTCCTACATTATCCCTTGTCCCAAAATGTATCTCATTTTGCACATTTAGTACATCACCTCTCTGCCAGGAGGTAGATAGTATCCATCATCATTAGTCTTCTTACCAGTCATGGTTGGTTATTGCATTGAACTGAGTTTTTAAGTCTTTCAGAGTAGTGTTGTTTTTTTTTTTTTTTACAGTGTTGTGATTGGAAGAAAAATGAGATAAAATGCCTAAAAAGTCAAGGAAGCAACTGATCTAAAGACTGTTTTATCCACATAATCAGATTCTTCTTGTTGCTACTAGTATAATCTGCCATTTGAGGAGCAGCAAGGTTTAGTGTGAAGAGAGTTTGGATCTCTGTACCAGGGAAACCCAAGTTCAAGTTTGACTTTTGACTCAGTCTGACTTTGTGACGATAGGCAGTTCTCTTAAGTCTCTAAGTTGTGGGGAAGGCACCTAATCTGTATTGATATGAGTTTCTTACACTTATGAAATTATAGTTCCCTATACTAATGAAATCACAGGTCAAATCTCTGTTACTTTGCTGTCTCTTATTAAAGTTTTCATGAAATGGAAATGGATGGATTCGTCTTAATTTCTGTGGACCAAAAATAGCCCTTTGGATTTAGTGGTCATTTGAAGTGCTCTTACGCTAAAACTTTGGATAATTTCCCTTGTTCTTCTGCAACCACCTACAAAACTAAGATTTCCTGTCTTAAAGCCACAATTGAGAAACAGATCCCAAAAGTTCCGTAGAAGATAGAGGTGAAATAGGATTGTAGACTGCTTGAGATGAACAGTTGTAACATGCCTTCTACAAAGGCTATAGGAAATGGTTACTCTATAAGAGCATAGCAACTAGAAGGGGAAGTTCCAGTGTTCCTTCTGAGGTGCTTCTCCTAGGAAGGTCAGGGACAGTTTGCATAAGTTTCATTTCAATCTGTAAGATTCTATGAAATAAATTACGGGGAGGACAGAGAGAAGAAAAAGTGAGGAGAAACTTCTTTGCTAGAACCTTTTTAACTTATTTTGTGAGGAAACACTAGACAGAATTTTATCAGGAGTGAATCTGTAGAGCTGACTGATTCAGAGTGTTCAACTTGAGGGAAACTGAAGAGACTGTTTCATTGTCATAGTTGGAGAAAAGCTAGAGAGGACAGGAAGGGGTTGGAAAAACCTTTTTTCCTGATGGAACTGTCTTAACTTTCACACTGTAAAGAAGATGAAGGTAATTCTTGTGAAAAAGACTTGATGTGTTAATATGAATGAATTTAATTATGTGTTACTTCTCAGAAATGAAGGGAAGCCCTCTGTTGTTACAGTGAGGGTTTGATGTGACTGGCTTTTATCATCGCCAGCAAAATATTGTAAAGAATTATCTTTATTTTATTATTGATGTTGTTGTTAATGCATTGAATAATCAATAACTTTAATATTTATTTAATCTTAGGACATTGAGGGTAACTATTATTGGCAAAGGAGGTTTCTCTGTTAATTGGTATTTGATGGTCAGAGATGGGAGCTCTGTGCTTAGTTGGTTGATATGTTGAAATTTTACTGATTAATGAGGAAATATGCAAACATAGCTTAAATTATCCAAGAGCTAAGAATGATGAGATTAAATATGAGAACATATCAAGGCTGTGGGGTGATCTGTAAGTGAGTTTGGTTACCTGTATAAATCTTGTTAAATGTGAGAAATTGTCTTTCACAATTTGCTACAGTATTAAAGGAATCTATTGTACTAAGTGGTACTGTTTACATATTGATACAGCAGTCTATTCCCTCTAACACACAGTCAGCATTTATTAAGCTTCTATCGAATGCCAAGCTTTGGAGATAAAAAAGACAAAGAAATACTCCAGGTCTTCAAGAAGCCCACAGTCTACTGGGGGAGATAGCATGCAAACAAACAACATCTATACTGAGAACTTTTTTTATTACCTTATCAAAAACTAAACATTTTAAGCAGGCAGAATTTTCTCAACTAAAGTTTTCAACTTGTAAACTGAGTTTTGTTTGAGTTACTATTTTCTTACATTTAGATGCTTGTTATTCAGTTGTCACTGGTGTCTAGTAACCTCTGTCTTCCCATTGAATGGACTTGAATATTTGGAGTGAAATGAATTTTCTCTTGTGATTTATTGAAATTGCCAGTAATGTACAGTTGCCAGTCAAATCCATACAAATCATCTGTGCTGCAAAACCTGAATTAACCAGCATTCTATCAGGGATAATTCTTCATGCAGTGGCACTTAATGCACTTATACAGTATGCTGATAATTGATGTTTGTCTTGATGGTTCACCCAGAGGCACAACAGAAGCCTGAAGTACCTTCTGAATCATCAAAGATTAAACCAGATTCATTATATTTTGAAGAGTGTTTTATTATATCCTAATTCTTTGAAATTTTATAATTTTGTGTACAGCATTAGTTTGTATTAATTAATTTAACTGAGCAAAATAATGAAATTTTCTAGTATTATAAAATTAGCACCCTAATAATGAATAGATAGTATGGGCTCTGTAATATTGAACATTTTGTGGTATCAGAAGTATTAATTTAGTGTTAAAAATGTTTTCCAATTTTTATTAACATATAGTCCTGAACTTTCATTTCCTAGCTAAATGTCTCTACTAGTTCTGAAAGGCAAGCCCTAAACATTTTATTCCTTAGGCCTTGGTTTCCTTGGGCTGTAAAAGTTATCTGAGCCCCCTTTCCAAGTGCCTCTTGTGGTCAGAAGTCATAGAAATAAATAGAAATTTAGAACTGATATCGATGGATCATCCCTGTTGCTATTTATAGGATTCCTGCCACTAGATTTAATCATCTTTACATATATTCAATTAAGCCTGACTGACTATGTATGCCAGACTTGGAATTTATTTAGATGTCTGTGTATTTGGTAGCTTAAAGGAAAACAGCTGGTTCTTAGCAGTTCAGTAAGTAGTTATGCTATTTGATGTAATAAATAGGAAAACAGAAGGTTGTTCCGTAATTTGCCCCTTTATTGTACTCTTCTTGCTGTGTTTAACTATAGAAAAATTTTCCTTCTTCTTTATCAAGGAAATCTCACCTTATTGAGAATGCTTTTTTGATGGATCATTAGGAACATGCTCTGGGATTCACATACCAAAGGATTTGTTTACATAGGTTGTGCCAGTAAGGAAATGGAGAAGGAACTCAGGGTCCGGATTTGGTCTCCACCCGTGTTCAGCTTTCTTTACTCCTTTTTGTTTGGAAGGAACAATATGTGTATGTGAAGGGAGTGGGGGGAGTTGGAGGGGAAAGGGAAGTGGGAAAGAGAAGGAATTGGAAGAGGGAAATGAAGAGAGGAAGGGCAATGGAGATAGGGAAGGAGAGCGAGAATTGTTAGAATGATTTGTAAGAGAATTTTGATAGCTTAGTGTGGTCTCCTCCTGTGAATCTGTGACTTATAACTCTAAATGAAAATATCTTCTAATTTCACACTTCACATATAGGAGCTTCATTAGACCATTTAAGGACCCTACCCCACTTCTCTCTCCCCCACCTCCATCCCCACCCCACCAGCCCACTTAGGTACAAAACAATTAACTGGATTTTCAGGTAAAAGTGAGAAGAATGTCTATACTAGATGTTAATACAAGGATACCTGAATGTAAGTTTTTTTGAAACAGTAAGGGTTGAACAAGAAATTTGACATTTTGTGTGGCTGCTCTTTCTTTTGTTCTTTCAAAAATTGAATGGAGAAAGGATCCTGTGTGTTTTGCCTACTCATTTACACAAGTTTTTGAGATAGCAGGGGGCAGTGTGACTACTGGGAAGCATGAGAACATATTCTAATAAGTCCTGGATTTGGAGTAACAAGAACTGGGTTCAAATCCCGACCATATCACTTATCAGTTAAAAGTAAAAAATATACATGTGGATTAGATGATCTCTAGTACACATTCTAGCCCTGAATCTGTGATTCTTACTGTTCTAGCAGTAAACTTCCTATGCTTTTTTCCTTTCCACACCTCTTTTCAAATGCCAGTGACTCCTAGTGCTCTTTCTTGGATCTAAGCTATAAATGACAAGTTCACCATCCTATATATAGAATTGGGAGTTTTTTTTTCTGAATACATTGGCCATATAGCCACATTTATATCAGATAGATTGCACATTTATAATCTTACAAAATAATTTATGCATTTTATTTCTAGTGACTTGGTATTTTGATGCTCAAAAGAATTTATTGTCGTTTGTGAATTTGGAGATTTCTACTTTTCCTAGCAGAAGATGGCTAGATTCATAGAAACTTGGGTTCACACTCACTCTCTGTTCCTAATTGTGTAACCTTGGGGAGGTGGCTTAATGAATGTTGGTTTCTTTATTAAAAGGAGCCTGGCATACCCCTCTAAATAATTCTTGTTCCATTGAGTCACTCTGTGAATATATTTAGTTAGAATTTGAATAAAGGCTGCATGTATCTCTTCCCAGTAAAATGATTAATAACTGATGGATGAGTCATCTTAAAAAGTGATGAGTCAAATTTAGGATACTTCTGACTTTAGCATTTTAAAAAACAAAACACTGGGGGAATCCAGTGCTGTTATTTATGTGGGTTGGTTTTGAGATATCTTGGCCCCAGATAAAAAATAAAGAATCCTTTTAAATTTACACATGGGATTTATTGTGATAATCTTTTATCTCCACCAATCTGTACCGTTTTACTGGTGATACCTCTGTAGTCAGGGTCATAATTCCTCAGGTTTTTCCAAGGACGGTTAGAAAAGTTAATCACTTTTATTGTTTCTTTAAAACCTCTTTACTTTCCACAGGCCCTGGCCATTTGTATTTCCTCAGACACTTTAGGGAAACCTACTTACGTGGCTTTTGATGTTTTTAACTTATTTTAGAAAAATAGAGTTAAGAGAAAAATTCAGACATTTCCTTTTCAAAATGAGTTTGGGGAGAGAGGAAACATGTAAGTAACTGTAACAGGCAGTTAAAAGTACCCAAGGGCATTGAGGGCCATTGCTTCTTATTAACTATTTTGTGACCTTCTACTTAATTTTCAGTCTTTGATTTTTTCTTTTTTTCTAAATAAGCTTTTCCCGAACGTGGCAGAGCAGATTAAGAAAATTATCTTTTCCTTTGCGCTGTGTGTGTTGGAAATGGAAGGAGTTAGGGATTATTAGTACCAGTGGAGCACAAGCCCCAGCAGGCCCTACCACATTGGAAAAGGCTCTGAGTATGGGCTTAGCCCATACTGTCATCTGGGGCTTGTCTCTGCTAAGTTTAGAGAGACTCATTGTCAGACTAGCAGCTGATCAAATTGGGGGGCCATAGCAGCTTTCAAAGCATGAGATGGTTGGGCCATATGAAGGAGTACTGATTCTGGGGAAATCTGATCTTTTGGATTATTGAAGAAGTCATGCACAGAATAAGGAATAAATACAGTGGCATTTAGGGTGGGGAGAAGGAGAAAACAGTGAATGTTGATCTGAGCCTTTCCTGCTTCATGAAGTAAATGGCTCATCATGAATAACATGAGTGACTCAAACTGCAGTCTTACTGCAGAGGCAGACGTAAAATACCTGTTGACAGTTTTAAAGCATAGTGGGATAGGATAAAGGTAGGACAAACGGATTGGTTCAAAAATAGAGCTTAGCAGACTGGAGTAGACTAGCCATCTATCCACATAACAGCCTTATGCGTAGGCAAAGAAACTACTCAGAACAATATCAAACGGAGTTGTAGGATAGAAAATTCACTAAAGCCTGACTAATAAAAAAGGTTTAGAGTGGTTGTTGTTTTTAAATTCATACTTAGTTGTATTGTTTCTTATTGCCCTGAAAATGTCTTGAGGGTGAAATTATATTTACTTAGGCAAGTATTTGCCAATTTCACTTTTTAAAAGATTATATAAAAAATAATTGGTTAGTATTTTTTTCTACTTCATTCCCTTTCTAACATTATTATGTATTATTCATCTCCATGTCCAGCCAATCTGACCTTGCTGTGCCTCATATGTGATGCTCCATCTTACATCTTTATGCTTTTGTACTTTCTGTCCCATATACCTGTAACAAACTCCCTCCTCATTTAACTTCTTGGAATCTCTGATTTCCTTCAAGAAATTAGAGGTAGTACTCAAATCAAGTGCCACCACCTTCTTCACAAGACCAGTGTTGGTGGTCCTCAGCTGCTCGTCCTCCTCACCCCTCTTTGCCTTGTTTCTGTTTTGTATCTCTCTATATCAATATTGATATCAGTTGATATCGATGGATTTGTGCGTGTTGTTCCCCTCTGTTAGAATTTATTCCTCACCAGAGAAGGGACTGTTTTGTCTTTGTATCTATACCTAGTGCCTAGCACATTGTCCTGCTCTTAGTAGGCACTTAATAAATGCCCATTGATTGATTGATGGATGGAAGCAGATGAGTTAGTATGAATTTCTATTAGAAAAATGTTTATTTTTCTTCATTTTTCTACAGTTTCATAAATGAAGAATCTTATCTGATTTTCTGACCTCTTAAATTATCCTACTTTTCTGTGTTTTTAACACTAATTTTCAAAAGCCAGAATGCCTTGAATTAAAACATTACTGTTTTAACAAGAGCTCAGATCTGTTGATGGGCCATTTCATGATGATATGTAACATGAATTGTTGAATCTGATCGATTGAATTTTATATGAGGAGAAATGTGGACTTAATTGTACATGGTCTCTTTCCTTTCTTTGCATATTTGCACCGCCAATATTTTTGGACCATTGTCAGTATTTCTTATTAAGTATTGTATGATCTGTCACTGTTCGCATGGCCCTTTTTGAGTGCCAAATGCATTATCTTGTCTTTGAAATATGAATGAACCTACCTATGCTAACCTCGTGTTCATGTAGTCATCCCCACACTTCTTAGAAACTAAATCAAAGATAAACAACACCAAGAAGAAAAACCATATATCCTTTTAAATTGTCTGATATGAAAAATCATTTTGTAAGTAGGAGATGTGTAAATGGAAAAACATTTATTATATACTCATTATGTGCAAAGCACTGTGCTGAACATTGCAATAAAAATAGAAAAGGAAGACAGTCCCTGCACTCAGGGAGCTAACATTGTCAGTGGTGGAGACACAATACATGCAGGAAGCTTCAGCAAAAGTCACATGGAAAGGTCCAGTGGTCCTTAGGGTGCAGTGACAAAGCAGATGATAATCTGGCTTCTTTAATGTCATTTCCTTTGATAAAAACTCTGTCAGGTTTATGATGTTGAGCCATTTGTCAGTGTCAGAGATTTTGGTGGTTACAACTTTATTTTCAATAGCTGTGACTTCAGTAACTATAGAGGTCACATGGGACATAAATGGACCTTAAATACTGTATTTTAGAACCAGAGCCTTAACCATTGGATTTTTAAATTTTCTTGACAATTTGGTATTAAAGATCCACACATTTGTAGCATAATTTGTTCAGCTTTTTGACTTCCTTTACTTTGGTAAAGACATGATTCAAGAAATTCCAAGACATTTGTTACTTTAATCGTTTGACGCCAAGTCATGGTAAGCTATTGTTCTTGGGATTGTAGCAATTCCAAAACTTATCTTATTTTCTTTGCCAGTTGTAGGGTGACTCTGCATAGAAGGAAATGAGCACCTGAACCATATATCCTCCAAAAAAGAGATTGTTATTTACTATTTTTAGAAAGACTCTATTTCTCCACCCTTGACCACATTCTTGTTGAAATAAGCTTACATGGGAGATAAAATTAGGGAAAGGGAAGGAAGCTCTTCAGACATTTTTTATTTTGAAATTAAATGAATAAAAGCTGGTTGGGCAATCACATCAGATTCTATTTAGTGGAATCTATAATTTTCCAATTTTATTTTAATTTAAATTTTTTTGCTAAGCTACATTCTCTGATTCATCTGGTTGAAAAGTATCACCTCTTTTTTTTCTTTAACTAATTCATTTATTTTTAGTTTTCAGCATTCATTTCTACAAGATTTTGAGTTCCAAATTTTCTCCCCATCTCTCCCCTCCCCCCATGACACTACATTCTGATTACCCCTTCCCCCAATCTGCCCTCCCTTCTATCACACCCCTCCCTTCCTTTATCTCTATCTTCTCTCCTTTCTTATAGGGCAAGTTAGATTTCTATACCCCGTTACTTGTATTTCTTATTTCCCAGTTATATGCAATAACAATTCTCAACATTTGTTTCTAATACTTTGAATTCCAACTTCTCTCCCTTCCTTCCTCCCCACCCATCCCCATTGAGCAAGCAATTCAATACAGGCTATATGTATGTAGTTATGCAAAAGACTTCCATAATAGTCATGTTGTGAAAGACTATTTCCCTCCATCCTATCCTGTCCTCCATTTATTCTAATCTCTCTTTTGACCTTGTCCCTTCCCCAAAGTGTTTACTTCTAATTCTCCCTCCTCCCATTTGCCCTCCCTTCTATCATCCTCCCCACACCCCACTTATCCCCTTCTCCCCTACTTTCCTGTAGTGTAAGATAGATTTTCATACCAAATTGAGTGTGCTGTTATTCCCTTAAGCTAGATGTGATGAGAGTAAGCTTCACTTTTTCCTTCACCTCTCCCTTTTTTTCCCACCATTGAAAAAGTTTTTTCTTGCTTCTTTTATGAGAGATAATTTGCCCCATTCCATTTCTCCCTTTCTCCTCCCTATATATTCCTCTCTTACCCCTTAATTTTATTTTTTAGATATCATCCCTTCCTATTCAACTTACTCTGTGCCCTCTGTCTGTATATATATGTATGTAGTCTCTCCAACTAACCAAATACTGAGAAAAGTTTCAAGAGTTTCAAATATTCTTTTTCCATGTAGGAATGTAAACAATTCAACTTTAGTAAGTCCCTTATGATTTCTTTTTCCTGTTTACATTTTCATGCTTCTCTTGATTCTTGTGTTTGAAAGTCAGATTTTCTATTCGGTTCTGGTCTTTTCATCAAGAATTCTTGAAAGTCCTCTAATTCATCGAGTGACCAAATTTTCCCCTGGAGTATTATACTCAGTTTTGCTGTGTAGGTGATTCTTGGTTTTAATCGCAGTTGCTTTGACTTCTGGAATATCCTATTCCAAGCCCTTTGATCCCTTAATGTAGAAGCTGCCAAATCTTGGGTTATCCTGATTGTATTTCCATAATACTTGAATTGTTTCTTTCAGGCTGCTTGTAATATTTTCTCCTTAATCTGGTAATTCTAGAATTTGGCTACAGTATTCCTAGGAGTTTTTCTTTTTGGATCTCTCTTAGGAGGTGATCAGTGGGTTCTTTCAATATTTATTTTACCCTCTGTTCTAGAATATCAGGGCAATTTTCCTTGATAATTTCATGAAAGATGTTGTCTAGGCTCTTTTTTTGATCATGACTTTCAGGTAATCCCATAATTTTAAAATTGTCTCTCCTGGATCTATTTTCTAGGTCAGTTGTTTTTCCAATGAGATATTTCACATTGTCTTCCATTTTTTCATTGTTTTGGGTTTTTTTTTTTGTAATTTCTTGGTTTCTCCTAAAGTCATTAACTTACATCTGCTCCATTCTAACTTTTAAAGAACTATTTTCTTCAGTGGGCTTTTGAATCTCCTTTTCTATTTGACTAATTCTGCTTTTGAAAGCATTCTTCTCCTCATTGGCTTTTTGAACCTCTTGCCATTTGGGTTAGTCTATTTTTAAAGGTGTTATTTTCTTCAGCATTTTTTGGGGTCTCCTTTAGCAAGCTATTGACTTGCTTTTCATGATTTTCTTGCATCTCTCACTTCTCTTCCCAATTTTTCCTCCACCTCTCTTACTTGATTTTCAAAATCCTTTTTGAGCTCTTCCATGGCCTGAGCCCATTACATATTTATTTTGGATGTTTTGGATGCAGAAGCCTTGACTTTTATGTCTTCCTCTGATGGTATGCTTTGTTCTTCTTCATCTGAAAAGATGGAAGAAAATATGTGTTCACCAAGAAAGTAACCTTCTATAGTCTTATTTTTCCCCCCTTCTTTGGGCGTTTTCCCAGCCAGTTACTTGACTTTTGAGTTCTTTGTGAAGTGGGTGTACTCTAGAGATCTGTAGGTTCTCACTTCCTCCAAGGTGGCACAATCAAGGAAGAGGAGTTTACTCCTTTCCTGTCCTGTGCTATGGTCTGGGAGCAATCACAGGCACTCTTCTGCCCAGGAACTGCATGTAGGATTCACTCTCCAGAGCCTCCACCAGCTCTACCAGGCCAGCACTCTTTCTTACCCCAGAACCACCACTCCAGACTAAGACCCAGATGAGGAACTTGATTCCCCGAGTCTTTAGATTGAGGGCTTCAAAAACGGATGCTGTGTCACAGTGCCTGCTGCTGTCCTGGGCTTGGGGCTAGAGGCAGACCCTGCTACCTTCTTAGCAAGGTGAAAGAGCTTTCTCATTGACCTTTGAAGCTGTCTTTGATGTTTGTGGGTTGAGAATTCCGGGAACCACAGCTGCTGCCTGTGATTCCATGCCCTGAAGACTGCTGCAGTCCTGTCCCTGCCACATGGCCAAGACTGGGCTGCGCTCTGCTCTGAGCCCAGTGCAATAGACCTTTCCTGTTGACCTTCCAGGCTGTGTTGGGCTGGAAATCTCTTTCACTCTGTCATTTTGTGGCTTCTGCTGCTCTAGAATTTGTTTAGAGTCCTTTTTTACAGGCATTTCATGGGCTATCAGAGTAGAGCTAGAACAGGTCTGTCCTTCTACTCTGCCATCTTGGCTCCACCCCCAAAAAGTATCACTTCTTAGATAATTTATATTTGCATGTTTAAGATAGTCATTTTGGATCTTTCTGCATGGGACAGAAATGATACAAAGAGAATTTTGTAGCTGATTTCCCTCTTTTACTTTCTCTGAAATGTTTTCACAATTTTTTGCCTTATTAAGTTGATTTTTTGAGGGCAAGGAGAGTTGCCTATGTGTGAACTGCCTCTTATCCCATTCACTTAAGAATGATTGCAAAACCTTCCTCACTGGTTGATTTGGTTGAATTCTTTTCTAAGATACCCTTCCTTTCTTTGGCACGTGAACTCCTTTCCAGTATTTGCATCATCATATGATTTATTTGGGAAACTAAAATAGATTTGGCCATACAAAGTATAATCACTCATCATCTGGTATATGCTTTTTGTCTTAATTTTAAAGTTTTATTGTTGCCTTTATTTTTTTATACTATAGTCATTATCTTATAAGTACCACTCCCACTGAGCCATTCCATATAATGATGAAAAACTTTTAAAGAGAGCCAACCATCATGGATTGTGTCTGATGAGGCGTACTCTGTTCCATATCTGTTGTCTTCAGCTTCTCTGTTGAGAGGAGAAAGCTATATTTCCTCCTCAGTTCTCTGGAACTGCCTTTTATTGTTGTTATTTACATTATTGTATTCATGGCGTATATCATTCTCTTGGTTCTGATTTGTTCGCTTTTCAGTTGTTCATACAGGTCTTCCAGTGTCTCTCAGAGTTCCTCATTTCATTGTTTCTTACACTGCAGTAATACTTTATTGCATTCATATACCATAATTAGTTCGGTCATTCCCTGGTCAGTATGACTTCATTTAAAAAAAAAAAACAAAGCTTATTTGATTTTTGGTGACCACATAGAGTGCTATTGTAAATATTTTGATATATAGGTAGAGTGCTAGACTTGAAGACAGGATGTCCTGAATTTGAATCCTGCCTCAGACACTTTCAAGCTGTGTGACCCTTGGCAAATTTCTTAACCTCTCATAGTCTTAATTTCTTCTGTAACGTGAGAATAATAATACATCTTTCAGAGGGTTATTGTGAGATATTATCTCATGAGATCATATTCATAAAATGCTTTGCAAACCTTAAAATGCTACTTAAGTGCTATGTGTTATTATTATGTTCAGTCCTTTTTTTGGTCATTGACCTCCTCAATCAACCCTTTATTTTTGAGTGTGTACTCTACTAGGGTAGAATACAAAGAAAGTATGAGAGACAGACTGAGTGCTTTACAATCTGAAGTTCCTTTTGAAACCTGGAAGATTTGAAGAGATTAGTATTATGTGCTATGCTATCTTCATTTTTCTCCCTGGACCCCTATAGTGCCTTTAAATTTGCTTAGAGTCTCACCTGGTAAGATCATATCTAACCAGATGGATAAAGCTGCATGAAGCAGGCACTGTGAAGCCCATGCTGTCATCAATTCGTGCCCCCAGCAGGTTATAACCTTCCCTGGAATCTGTATCTGGTCAGCAGATGGTTGCCCATGGTCCCCTCAAGGTTGAGTGACCTCCTGTTATTGTCTTGTCTTGGTTACGGGGGGCTGTGGATTAATCTCTTCTCTGGGCTGATGTGTTTTCCACTCTTTTAATTTTGGCATGAAATCCCACCCACTTATACTCCTGACCACCCGACCCAACAAACTGAAATGCTCCTATCAGGTCCTCACTTTACTGTTTTGTGCTATAAGGAGTAGGCAGCTAGCTGTCTGGGTCCAGATCACCACTTGTCTCCTTGCTTTCAGCCTGGGTTTTCCACATGCTTGCTTTTGGTGGACTCTTTGCATCCATAGTTTACTCCCATTCTGGAAGCCTTGCATAGCTTAGCCAGTTATTACCTAAGGGAATCTATCACCCACACTGGAGATGTTCCTCTCCTGCTTGCATTCCCTGCATGCCCAGACTGATCTGTGTTGAAACTTCAGGATCCCTCTGTATGGACACAGGCACAGGCCTGGGCAGAAGAGGAGTAAGTAGTAGCTGCTGTGGTCACCTTGGCGGCTTGCCATCTCACAACTATCATCAGCTGTTTTTCTTATAATATTATTGGCAAGTTTCCTGGTGGCTCAGAGTCTCCACAGGTCCCACACAATTTCTTCTCATTTGTTTCCTACTTGTTAATATAAGTTCCATCCACTTATTATTAGGTAGCACATGTGTTGTCCCAGAATGAGGAGAGGTCTAAGACTTAAGCTTATTATTTTTCTGTTCATTTGCCCAAACTTGTTAGTGAGTAGAGAACTTATCTCTTTTCTTTGATTTCTTTGGGTATAGACCTACTAGTGGTATCACTGGGTTAGGCATATGCAGTTTTAATAGCTTTTTAGATATAACTTTAGATTCCTTCCAGAGTGGTATCCCACTTTACTGCCCCACCAACAATGCATTCATGTACCTATTTCCCCATAGCCTTCTAGGCTTTTTATTTTCTTTCTTTTTTTTTTTTGTCATGTATTCCAGTTTGATAGGTATGGAATCTTAAGTTATTTCAGTTTGCATTTCTCTAATTATTAGTGATTAGCACATTTTTTTTTCATATGGTTATTGCTAGCTTGAATTTCTTCCTCTGAAAATTGTCTGCTCATATCCTTTGACCATTATCATTTTGGTAATAGCTCTTACTCTTACAAATTTGAATCAGTGCTTTATATTTCCTTGAAATGAGACTTTTATCAGAGAAAATTGCTGCAAACTCTCTCCCCCAGGTTTCTTGCATTTCTTCTAATTTTAACTGCATTTATTTTGTTTGTGCAAAAGCTTTTTAATTTTCTGTAACCCAAATTATATACTTTACCTGCTGTGATCCCCTCTGTCTCTCCTTTGGTAATGAATTCCTCCCCTATCCATATCTATAAATCCAGAGTAATTTCCTCTAACTTATTTAAGATATCATCTTTTATGTCTGAGACACGTACCCATTTGCAATTTATTTTGGTATATGGTGTGAGATATTGTTCTATACCTAGTTTCTTCTAGACTGCTTTCTGTATATTACCATTAGTTTGTGTTGAATTGTGAATTGTTGCCTCTAATGCTTATATATTTGGATTTATGAAACACTGAAGTTCTTCATTTGCTTTTGTATGTGATGTACTTAATTTGTTCCACTGATCAACCTTTATTTCTTTACTAGTGTCAAATTAGTTTGAGATTCGATGCTAGTAGGCCCCCTTTCCACTTTGTTCCATCAATTCCCTTGAGATTCTTGACTAAATGAATTTTAGATTGAATTCCTTCTGATGAATTTTGTTATTATTTTTTCTAGCTCTAAAACTAATCTGTTGAAATTCTTTGATGTGGTGCTGAATAAGAAAATTAATTTAAATAGTGTTGTGATCTTTTTATTATCTTGGCTTGGTCTATCCATTAACAATTAGTATTTCTCCAATTATTTAGATCTGTCTGCATTTGTGTAAAGAATGTCTTCCAGTTGTGTTTCTAAAGTTGCTGTGTGTGTCTTGGCAGGTAGACTCTCGCGTATTTTATACTTTCCATTGTTGTTTTAATTGACATTTATCTTTTATCTCTTCCTGCTGGGTTTTATTGGTAATATTCAGAAATGCTGATAATTTATGTGGGCTTATTTTATATCTTGAAATTTCACTGATGGTAATTGTTTCAGTTGCTTTTTTAGTCAACTCTCTAGGGTTCTCTAAATAAACTATCATATTATCTGTGAAAAGTGATCATTTTGTTTCTTTTTGGCCCATGTTTATTTTCTCAATTTCTTTTTCTTGACCTATTGCTATAGCTATCATTCCTAGCACTCTTTTGAATAGTAAAGGTGATAATATGAAGTCTTTTTCCATTTATTGTTATGATAATTTTTCTTCTTATCAATATGGTTAGTTATATTTATGGTTTTCCTAATATGGGACCCAACCCTCCATTCTTGATATAAACCCATCCTAGTCATATTGTATCATATTTGTGATATGTTAACATAGTTTTCTTGCCAGTATTTATAAGAAAATTTTGCATCAGTATTCGTTAGGACTGTTGGTATGGTTTTCTTTTCTGTGTTTTGACCCTCTGTGGTTTAGCTAGCAAGATAATGATATTTGTATCATAGAAAGAAATGGTAGAGCCCCTTTTCCAATTTTTTCAAATATTTTTTGTAATGTTAAAAGTAATTATGCTTTAAATGCTTAGTAGAATTTGCTTGTTGATCATCTGCTCCTAGGATCATTTTCTTTAGAAATTCATTTATGGTTTGTTCAGTTTCTCCTTCAAAGATTTGAGTGCTTATGTCCTTTGTTTCTCATGTTGTATTTTGACATTCTATAATTTTTTTGTAAATATTCATCCATCTCATTTAGATTATTTTATTTTTATTGGCATACAGTTGATCCGGGATTATTCTTATCCATCCAATAAATTAACAAATATTTATTAAACACCTACTATGTGCTAAGCACTGGGTACTAAGGTGCTAGGGATACAAATACAGTGAATGAACCCTCTGTATAAGGAGCTCGCATTCTAACAGGTGAGGTAACAGATTTCATTTTTATATATATGTGTGTACATATATGTATATGTATGTATAGAATAAATAATAAAGATAATGAATAGAAATAATTAAAAAGTCAAATGTAAGGTTGTTTGAGAAGGAAGGATGCTGAAAGTTGAGGGGTCAAGTACAGGATGGAACAAATCATGCCTGGCCTTCCTGTGAAGGGCCAACAAAAAATGCTTCCACTTATTTGCACACAAGTGAGTACAGTTTAAATACACTATCAGAGATAGACTTGAAGGGGAAAAGAAGTAACAAGAGGGTGGCATGTGACCTAGGAGTGCAGAAAGGGATAAGGGCAATCCTTGCCCATTTCCCCTAGTGGTAAGAGATTAAAGAAGTAGGATTGAGTGTCTATATGTATAAAAGCTGATATCTTTTTATTTTCTCCCTTTACTAGCTAAACCTATGTTTTTCTCCCCTCGTCTTCCCTTGTTGTTGTCCCCAGAAATAATCTATGTAGGCCAGGGAGGGAGGCTCAGGGAAATCCCAGGTTCTTAAAATGGGAAAGGGACTCTGGGAATCATCTAATTCCAACGTTCTTATTTTACAAATGAGAAAACTGAGACCCAGAAAGGTTCAGTGATTTGCTCATGGCCATCCAGCTAATAAATTTATGTTCTATATATATTCTCTTTATATTCTATCACGTGATCCTTGGCTTGATTCACAGTATTCTAAGGACAGACAGTTCTAGCAATAAGATGCCTCATTCGTTTGTTTTTTTCCATTCCCTTCTGCCTCTTTCTTCATGATGAAGCAGCTTTAGAACATTTTGTTGAGTCATTTTCAGTTGTGTCCAACTCTTTATGACCCCGTTTGGGGTTTTCTTGGCAAAGATACTGGAGTGATTTTTCCATTTTCTTCTCCAGCTCATTTTACAAATAAGGAAACTAAGGTAAACAAAGTTAAGTGACTTGCCCAGGGTCACATAGCTAGTAAGTGTTTGAGTCTGGATTTGAACTCAGGAAGATGAGTCTTCTGGATTCTAGGCCTGACGCTCTGTCCACTGCGCTAGATCATGGGGCTTTGAATCTTTGGAGAGTTTGACCTTTACAGAATAGAACTTCAGAGCATTAGGTCTATTAAAAACAATTTTCGACTGCATACTGCCATCATTGTGGGCATTAATGGCTTTTACAACCTTACCTTGGATTGATCATTGACTGAGTGTTCCTGTTGAAACCCAGAGTACAATGTGGCCTACAGACTTAGAGTGCCAAGGATGGCAGTTGGAAGCTGTCACCAGTCACAAGTATTTGATGGTAAGTGGTATTTCCATAGGAAGGGGAATGAAGTGAAAACATGAGAGAAATGAGAGAAAGTATTACATTTCCTTCCCTTTCTTCTCATCAGACTGGGGAGAGATGTGGTTTGTTTTTATTGCAGCAAAATGTACTAAAAAGAATACTGGCCTGGAAGATCAAGATTTGAGTCCCTGTTCTATGAATTGTTAGCTCTGTGATGGTGGAAAGGTCACTTCACTTTTCTGAGCTTCTGTTTTCTCACCTGTAAAATGAGAATAATAACACTTATGCGACCCATTTAACAGAATTGTTGTCAAAGGTAACAGGTAAGCTGCTTTGGATTCATAAAATTCTGTGTTGTAAATGCAGATCGTGATGGTTAGTTTACATGGAGAAGGATCTATCTGAACACAGTGTGTTTTTTAGATGGCTGAATATTAACATCTTGGACAGTACTTTAAAAATAAAAATAAAAAATTGGTGAATTTTTACCAGCTGTTTTCACACTTAGCTTACAGGTTTAACATTCTAGCTAATCTCAGTTATTTTGATTTGAGTGCAGCATCCTTGTTTGTAGTCCTAATTCCTTTAAAAAAAATATCCATTATTGAAGACCAAGGGAATAAGAAGATAAGTCAATTTAACAAGCATTTATTAAGTGCTAACTATGTATCAGGCAGTAGGCTAAGCCCTGGGGATGCAAAGAGAGACAAAAACACTCTCTACCCTCAAAGAGCTCCCACTTCTAATGGGAAACACGTAAACAACTATATACAGACAAAATATATTCAAGATAAATTGGAGATAACTCAGAGATGAGACATTAGGAGAGGTAATACTAAAATGCAAACTGAAGACCTATTTCATAAAATTATCCAAGATTATTCTATTAGATTTTAAGAGCTTTTAACAGATTGTATCTGTAGTGCACAGTACCTGTATACTGTAGGTATATAATTAATATTTGAATCCCAGCTCTGCCATTTAATATTTGCATAAACTTAGGTAAGTCACTTAACTTCACTGGGCCTCAGTTTTGTCATTTGTAAGATGAAGGGTCTGGATTTGATGACCTCTGTAAACCCTTCCAACTCCAAATACATGAGCCTAAGTAGATGACTGTTTGTGGAATTGAGCGAATTCTACTAGGATTCACCCATTCCAGTGACCACTTAAGCTTTTATGTAAATAGTTTTATGTGGAGAACAAAAATTTAGTTGAAAGAGGTACCTCAGGTAGCATCTAGTTCAATTCTTACTTGAACTCATATTATATACAAAAAGTGATTATTCAGCCTTTGTTTGAATGTCCCTAATGAGGTATCTTTAGTGTTTCCATGGCAGGCCATTTCAATTTTGGATGGCTCTTACTGTTAGGAAGTTTTTCTTTGCATCAAGCTTGAATGTGACTTTTGGCATCCCTAATAATTGTTCCTTTTTCTGCCATCTGGAGCCAGTCAGAACAAATTTAATCCCTTTTCTACATACTAGCCCTTGACTTGAAGGCAACTGACAAGTATTTTTATCTTTAAGCCAAGCACCTTAATTTCCTTTAACCTGTTCTCGTATTGTAAGCATCATTTGTCTCATGGTCTCTTTTTATCTTCATCATCTTTATGCTCACTAATGTTCCTTAAGTATGAAACCTTGAATTGCTGCCTTCTTGCTTTGTAACTTGAATATAGTTTATACTTGGTTGTATTATCTGTATTTGTGTGTAAATAAGGGGTTTGGGAGGTGGCTCATTTTTTTTCTCCTCTTTGAACTATATGGATCACCTCTATGTGCACATGCTCACTCACACTGTCTTTCTCCCCTTCTCAACTCCCACCCCCCACATATGTATATATAGATGTCTGTTTATCTAAATGTTAGGTATCCAATTTATTATGTTATTATATTGACATTTTTACAGTTATGTGTCTCCTTTCTTCCCATGAGATGAAAACTCCTAATGCCACTCCCATTCCCCAAACTACCAATTTGGGAATATAAGTTCAAGAGACTGGTCCTAGATGATACATATTTTTTCATTTAATTTTTCTTTTTTTTTTTAATCACATGTAAACAAAAATTTTCAACATTCATTTTTTTAAAAGATTTTGAGTTCCATATTCTTTCCTACTCTTCTTTCCCTTCCTTGAGAAGGCAAGCAATTTAATGCAGATTATACATGTGTAGTCATGCAAAACATTTTCATATTAGCCATTTGTAAAAGAAAATAAAGACCACAGAAACAAAATAATGGTTTAAAAAGTATGCTTCCCTCTGTATCTAGACTCCATCAGTTCCTTCTCTGGAGGTGGATAGTTTTCGTCATAAGTCTTTTGGTATTGTCTTGGATTGTTATATTCCTGAGAATAGCTCATTCATTCACATTGATCATCCTACAGTATTGCTATTGCTGTGTACAATATTCTCCTGGTTCCGCTCGTTTTACTTTACATCAGTTCATGTACTTTCAGGTTTTTCTGAAAGCATCCTGTTTGTCCTTTCTTACAGCACAATAGTATGTCACCATAACCATATGTTCCAACTTGTTCAGCCATTCCTGAAATGATAGGTATCCCCTCAATTTCCAGTTCTTTGCCACCACAAAAAGAGCTGGTATGAATATTTTTGTACATATAAGTCCTTTACCTTTTTCTTCAATCTCTTTGGGATATGGACCTAGTAGTCTTGTTGGGCAGAAGGGTAGTATGCACAGTTTTATAGGCTTTTGGGAATAATTCTGTATTGTTCTCCTGAGTGGTTGAATTAGCCTTTTGGGAATAATTCTATATTGTTCTCCCTGAGTGATTGGATTAGTTTGCTACTCCACCAACTGTGCACTAGTCTTCCTGTTTTCCCACATCCCCTCCAACATGTTTTTTCTTCCTTTTCTGTTATTTTAGCCAGTCTTATAGGTGTTGAAGTAGTACCTCAGAACTGTTTTAATTTGCATTTCTCTAATCAGTAGTGATTTAAAGCATTTTTTCATGAGATAATAGTTTTGATTTATTCTTTTGAAAATTGCCTATTTATATCCTTTGACCATTTTATTAGTTGGGGAATGACTTGTGTTCTTATAAATTTGACTCTGTTCTCTATATATTTGAGAAATGAGGCCTTTATCAGAGAAACTTGCTGTAAAAATCAACACCTCCCCCAGCTTTCTACTTGTAGTCTTGGATATAGTGGTTTTGTTTCTGCAGGTCCTTTTTTATTTGATGTAATAAAAATTGACCATTTTTACCTCTTGTAATGCTATTTTTTGTTTGATCATAAATGCTTCCCTTATCCGTAAATCTGAAAATTAAAATATTCCATACTCCCTGATATGCTTCTGATTATCTCCCTTTAAGTCTAAATCACATACCCATTTTGACCTTGTCTCAATATATGGTGTGAGGCATTGGTCTATCTGCCAAACTACTTTCCATTTTTCCAACAGTTTTTGTCAAATAGTAAGTTCTGGTCCCAAAAGCTTGGATCTTTGGGTTTATCAAATACTAGATTACTGTGGTCATTCAGCACTCTGTATTGTATGCTGAATCTCCTCCATTGATCTATCACTCTATTTTTTAGCCAGTACCAGATTTTTTTGATGATCACCGCTTTGTAATATAGTTTGAGATCTGGTACTGCTAAGCCATCTTCCTTCACTTTTGTTTTTCATTGATTTTCTTAATATTCATCTCTTTGTTCTTCAGTTAAATTTTTTAAAATTTTTTCTAGCCTTATTAAATAATTTCTTGGCTATTTGATTTGTGTGGTACTAAATAAGTAAATTAATTTTGGTAGAATTGTCATTTTTATAATATTGGCCCATGAGCAGTTAATATTTCTTCAGTTAGTTAGATCTGATTTCATTTGTGTGAAGTGTTTTTGTAATTGTGATCATATAGTTCCTTGGTTTGTCTTGGTAGGTAGACTCCTAAGTATTTTATATTGTGTGCAATTATTTTAAGTGGAATTTATCTTTCTCTTTCTTCATGCTAGACTTTGTTGGTAATATATATAGAAATGCTGATGATTCATGTGGGTTTGTTTTATATCCTACAACTTTGCTGAAGTTGTTAATTATTTCAACTAATTTTTTAGTTGATTCTGTGGAATTCTCTAAGTATACCATCATATCTGCAAAGAGTGATGGTTTTGGTTCTTCATTGCCTATTCTAATTCTAATTTCTTTTTCTTCTCTTATTGCTATAGCTAGCATTTCTAGAACAATATCAAATAATAGTGATGATAATAGCATCCTTGCTCCTTACTGAGAAGGCTTCTAGTTTATCCCCATTACAGATAATGCTTACTGATGGTTTTAGATTGTTGTTTCAGTTGTGTTTGACTCTTTATGACCCTATTTGGATCTTTCTTAGCAAAGGTACTGGAGTGGTTTGCCATTTCCTTTTCCAGCTAATTTTACCATGAAGAACTGATGCAAACAGTGGTTAGGGACTTGCCTGGGGTTGCACAGGCAGTAACTGTTTGAGACCAGATCACCCTATGTACTGTACCATCTGGCTGCCTCTTTGGTTTTCATATAGATACTAGTTATCATGTTAAAGAAACTTCCATATATTCCTATTTTTTTCTGGTATTTTTAAATAGGAATGATTATTACAGTTTATCAAAAAACTCTTCTACATCTATTGAGATAATCATATGATTTTTGTTGTTTTTGTTATTGATACGGTAAGTTATGCTGATGGTTTTTCCTAATATTGAACCAGCCCCACATTCCTGGAATGAATCCCATCTGGTCATAATGTATGATCTTTGTGATTATATGACTGTGATCTCCTTGCTACTATTTTATTTAATTTTTTGCTTTGATATTTTTTAGGAAAATTGGTCTGTAGTTTTCTTTCTCTTTCTTTTTCTCTTCCTAGGTTACTTATCAGAACCATATTTGTGTTATAAAATGAATTTGATAGGACTTTACCTCTTTTTCCAAATAATTTGTATAGTACTGGAAAATTGTTCTTTAAATGTTTGGTGGAATTCACTTGTGAATCCATCTGGTCCTGGATATTTTTTCTTAGGGAGCTTATTGATGGCTTCTTCAATTTCTTTTTCTAAAATAGGATTATTTCAGTATTCTCTTTCCTCATCTTTTTATCTGGGCAGTTTATATTTTTGTAAATATTCATCCATTTCACTTAAGTTGTCGGATTTGTTGGCATAAAATTGGGCAAAATAATTCCTAATTATTGCTTTAATTTTGTCTTCCTTGGTGGCAAATTCACCCTTCCAATTTTGATACTGGTAATTTGTTTTTCTATTTTTTAAAAATCTAATTAACCAGTAGTTTATCTGGTTTTTTTTGTGGTTCTTCCCTCCCCCTGCCCCCATAAAATCAGGTCCTAATTTTATTTATTAGTTCAATAGTTTTCTTACTTTCAATTGTATTAATCTCTCCTTTAATTTTCAGGATTTCTAATTTGCTGTTTAAATGGGAATTTTTAATTTGGTTATTTTCTGGATTTTTTTTTAGGTACACACCCAATTTATTGATCTGCTTTCTCTAATTTAGTGATGTAAGCATTTAGAGATATAAATTTTTCCCTAAGCACAGCTTTGACTGCATCCCATAAATTTTGGTTTGTTGTCTCCTTGTTGTCATTGTTTTTAATGAAATTATTTGTTGTTTCTTTGATTTGTTCTTTGATCTACTCATTCTTTAGAATTACATTTTTTAGTTTCCAATTAATTTTTACTCTGTTTCCATGACTCTTTATTGAATATGATTTTTTTGTATCATGGTCTGAAAAGATTGCATTTAACATTTCTACTTTTCTGCACTTGGTCTTGAGGCTTATGCCCTAAGATAGGATCACTTTTTGCAAAGGAACATTTTCACAGTAGTAAGAATTTCATTTTTCTCCAGGTTGCCTCGCAGCGTATCAGCTCAGTGGACCTTTCCTGCTGCAGCTTGGAACATCTGCCTGCCAACCTCTTCTACAGCCAAGACCTCACTCACCTCAATTTAAAGCAAAACTTCCTAAGGCAAAACCCCAGCTCCCCATCTAATAGAGGACTCGGAGAACTCAAAAGGTGAGGGTTCAAAAACTTCTTGGTTGATGACTTTTTAAACTGGCTTGTATACACATATACAGGACATCCCAAAGTCTTAAAGCAGCTTCTCTCTCTCTCCTTCCTTCCTTCTTTCTTTTCTCTCTAATTGGATGAGGGACAGACCAAGGTCAAGCGTGTTCATATTTCTCTGTTCTCAGTTCGTGTAGCATAGTTCCTTTATATTTCCTTCCCCTAGAATTTTTTAACTGCTAGTTGGTGAAAATAACAGTTTATGACTTTCATTCTTGATTGGTGTATGTTAAAAAGATCAATTCTCTCCATGCTCTACTCTTAACTTATTCAAAAAATGCGTATGTTAAATAAAAGCTGATGACTTGGTGTGACATCCTTGAATTGTAGATGCTTGTTCAGATTAAATTATCTTGATTATATAAAACACAAAAGATCAGTTTCTTTGTGAAACACATTTCCTCAGAAACACAGATCTAGGACTTAAATCTATCATCACAATGCCGTATGGGTTATAAGTGTATTGTTCAAGAACTGTAATCTCAGCCTGATCCTGGAGAGATAACAGGCGTAGGACTTCACATTCTGTGTTGATTTGAGAACACAGGATCACATAGCATTTAGAACTTCAAGAGACCTCAAAAACTAAAAATTCACCCTTTCCATTTTACAGACGAGACAACTGAGGCCTGGTAAAGTTAAGTGTTTTACCTAAGATCATGTGGTAATGTTATAGAGAGAACATTGGTTCAAATTATGTTTCTATTACCTACTTACTTACTTTACTTTACATTTTTTTACTTACCCCTATTACTCACATAAAGACAGTTTTTTCTTTATTAGGATAATACTCATTGCTGAGTCTTTGATATATCAATCATAGTGGTCTCCTATATTTATTGAATGACAATAATTATTGCAGTATATAGCTCAGCATTTGGGGCTGTTGTTTTTCATTTTCTGATGTGTTTGAGTTTTTGGGGGTGGAGATATTGTTTGTCAATCATGATTATGTATATGATTTGCACATCCTGCCTTCCCTTAAACATTTCTCCTTCTAGATTATTTTATCTGTTTAAAATATTCTAGGATTACTGAAGAAGGGAGTGAGTACATGTATATATTACTTTTTACATGTGCATGTTATAGAATGCTAGGACTGAAAGAAAGCTTAACCCATTACTCACCAAAGTTAGCCTAAGAGTCCTAGATTGATGTGGCTTGTGTTTTAGAACACTGCTTCTGTAGTTGGGCAACAAATATTTAGCAGTACTTATTCTGCACCAGACACTGTGCTAAGCACCAGGGACTCAAAGAATGACACAATCATAATGTCTTTCCTCAAAGAGCTCATGTTCTAATGGGAGAAACAAAAATGCAAAAAATTGTACATAAAAGATGTATAAAGTTTAAATGGAAGGGGATCTTCAAGGGAATGTCCCTGGACAGAATAGAGGAAAGAACTAGGAAAGCCTCCTGCAGAAGGTGGGATTTGAACTGAATCTTTATGGAAGCCAAAAACTTTAAGATGACATATGTTATAACTGAAATGTATGTGTGGTATATGTGTATGTTTGTGTATAAATGTATGTGTGTGTATTTATACACACAAACACACACACATATAAAATTTACCAAGTGCTTACTATGCACAGATCATTTTGCTTTGTGCACAGTAGACAAACTTTCTGTAAGGCCTGTTACTTTTCCCTTTTGCCTAGTGGATATGACACCTATGTGTAATAACTAAAGTACTAAATAATATGAATACATAAAAAGGCATTCACGATTTGCCATGAGAGAAAGATGATTGCTGATAAATTCAGGGTAAGGGGTGTAGGAATAGTAGAAAACATTTCATAAAGGAGGGAGCCCTTGACTTGGGCTAGGGGTAAGAATTCAGCAACTGTTGTTGTTGGGATGGGAGCACCAGCCCAGGCGTAAGGAACATCATGAGCAGAGACACAGAAGCAGGAGATATATACACTGTATGAAGGGGGCATCAAGTAGCTAATGTGGTTGGAGGACATGGAGGGGAGTGACATAAGGCTTTAGGAAGAGGGTGGCACTAGGTCATATGGGGCTTTGAATTCCAGGCTTGGAGAGTTTGATCTTTATAGCATAGGCACTCAGAAGCAACTGTAACAATTTTAAGTGGAGGAGTAACATGACCAGTCAATAATACTTAAAGAAGGGTAGTCTGGCAGCAATGCAAAGAATGGATTTCTTTTTCTATTTTGGGAAGGGGTGAGAAGGGGGACACAATAATATGTAGGAAGAGAAAAAGAGGAGAACAACAAGCAGTGAGGATTTGAGGGCTTGTGCTTGAGGATTGCAGTAGGAATAATGAATAATTACTCACATTTATGTAGCACATATATATAGTCAGGTGTACTAAATGCTTTCCTCATCACAACCCTATGATTGTGTGTGTGTGTGTGTGTGTGTGTGTGTGTGTGTGTTAGGTAGTTTAACTATTATTCTGCTTCTGGTTCTCTGTCTTTGTTATCTTTATTTTTCTCTGTCTTTCTTCAGATGAGGGAAACTGAGGCTCAAAGACTTTAATAAATACACCCAGAATTGCACAGCTAGTACCTTTCAGAGCCTTCTGGTTCTTCTCATTTTAATACAGGATCTCTAGTAACTGTTTATTTTTGCTCACCTCCTGTATTCCACAGGTGACACCTAGCTTTTGAGCATGGAAAACAATGTAATTTTGTAGCATGGTAGTCCCATTCACAGAAATAATGAAGTCAGAAAGAGGAGGAGATTTAGGAAAAAGAGATAAGCTCAGGTTTGGACACATTGAATATGAGGTGTTGGAGCATTCAGATACAAGGATTGTTGGACACTTGGAGTGGTGGTGATAGTGGGGTGGCAGGGAAGTTAAATGTGTCTTATTCCATAGGCATCTCTCTCAGGTGCAAAGTATGCAGTTATCAAAGTGTTTTAGGATTCACTTTTCCAAAGGTTCAGTATGGGTTTTGGAGGTTACTCCTTTCAAGTTTGCTGCATGGTCTTCATAGGCCTTACAGTCTCTCAGCAATAGAATCACATAATCCTAGACCCTAGAGCTAAAGGGAACCTCAAGATGTCATCCAGGCCATTCCCAGACTTTTACGCAGCAAGACCTTATTACTATCCCCCTTTTACAGATGCCAGCCAGCATCTCTAAGCATCCTCCTTATATCAAAGACTTGAAAGAACAGTCAGGTGTCACAGTTGGCAGCAATGACATAAATCTCAGTGATTAATTACTGTGTCCCTGATGCCAGGGCATCAGGCTTCTCTATAGAGCCAGGAAGAAGTGTCTTGTAAGCAAAGGCCATATGCTAATGCCTCTCATTGTCTATGGACAGATGTACAGGGCCCCTAGGTTCTGTTCTGCATTGCAGAGGCTCAGTTGACAAGAAATACTCTGTTCCACAAAGTGATTATTTGAGTAGGGCATGCAAGGCAGTAAATATAGTAGATTTAGGAATTATTTTAGAATTTAAGAGGCTGATTATACTATGCCTGCCAGGGTCTTTGGGGGAGTGGGTGGTGCAGCAGTCTTATTTGTGTGTTGTTGGTGCTTTGACCACTAAATACCAGTTTTCACAACTGCAAGATCAAAAGCCACTCAAGTTAGTTTTCATGTTAGTTACCTCAGATAAAAGACTCTTGGTGATTTAGTTACCCTTATTCTGATAATTATCCATTTCCTCTCTGTAATTTGGACCAACTGAAGGGTGGGACTTGCTCTAGAAGTGGCTAAGACTCTCAGAGTTGCAGGCTGAGGTGTTTCTTAGTTGTCCTTTATGAATCTGGGACCAGATGACTGGTGACATATCCAGGAAAGATCACAGGAGGTAGCATTGCCTGTAAGTGAAAGGAGCAGGCAGCCGAGAGACTGAGAGGGACCAATGATAAAAGACTGGTCTATGTAATATGGGAAAGTCATTAAGGAACTTGTTATCTGCAGGATCCAAAGACAGACTGGTTGGAAATGAGAGCAGTAATAGTAAAAAACTGACACTTCCTTTGCACTCTTAAGCTTTGCAAAGCACTTTGTGTGCATGATTATCTTATTTACTTCAGCCGAGAGACTTGGGTTTTGTAGGATACCACCTTTCTGGGCTACCAGAACTAGTTTACAGAATAGGATTAGAGCTGGGCAGGACCTTAAAGACTTTCTACTCCAATCTCCTCCCCTTACAGATGAGGACACTGGGCAGACAAAAGTTATATGATGGGCCTAAGGTCATACAGTTATTTTGAAGAAAAGCCAGGATTTAAATTCAGCTACTTATTATAGATTATGGAGCCCCAGCTTCCTGGCATTAAAGTACTACTCTACCCTTGGCTGACATTGGCCTGTTCTAGTTTCTAAACTTTGGCCTCTCATTTTTGATGAAGGCCTTCTGACCATTGGACCTTCTTGTCCACTGATTCTGCTTGGCCCTCTGAGTTCAGAGATCTGTCACACTTAATACCTTATTCCCCTTTCTGCTGTGTGTGCTTCTACCACTGTGTCTTGATATCTAATTCTCCTTTTTTTCTCTGACCCCATCTGAGTTCTTGTGTTTAAAAAAGAGAGAAGAGGATATATGTAAGAGAGAAGAGGATATAAGTTCAAAAAATATACCAGTGTAAGGCAATTAGAAGTTTGTATAGAAGATTTCTCTTTAGCCTACCTGGGTATCTTCCATCCTGTTACTATAATCTATCTTTTTAAAGCATTCTGACCAAATTCATGTCCCACGCAGAAGAAGACCCCTTGTCATGTTATGGACATGATATTCTTTCAGATGTAGGTTCAAAGACCAAATGGAGTACTATCAAAGACCACAGTTTGACAATGACAGAAAATTAGTTGTGCTTCAGATAATCTTAATTCTTGTAGCAAAAAGTAAGCAAGAATGGGCATCATTTTGCTTTTAGAGAATACTGGATCTGATTAGGAGCAATAATCTCATGTTTTACAATAGGCAGTTTACCTGAGATCCAATTATCCTGGTGAAGAGGCTAATTGCTTTAATTTACTGGATAACCTTACCATAGATCGGTATAATACTTCATAATTGACCACCATTTCTTGGCAAATGTTTCTGGTAGATTTCTTCTACTCTTTTTTGGGTGGGGGCAGGGAGCAGGGGAAATATTTATATTTTAAGCTGTGGTACATATGAGCAGGTTATGCTTTATGAGAGATATTAAAGAGCCTTGAATCTGATATGTTTACCATGGAAAACTTTTAACATTTCATGCTTCATTGTAGGATTTTTTTCCTTTTGTTGCTGTGTGTGTGGAGGTGGAAGTAGGCTGAGGAACGTTGGTACATAAAGGAAGGGTGACTATTTTGTAAGGCATCTCTCCTTTGAGTAAGCTGGTTTATAGCCCAATCAAGTTATTCACTACCCACCAGTAAAGACTTTTTTTTTCTTTTTCTAATGAACCAATATAGGCATTTCTTTGCAAGTGTTCATAATAGCGCTATTTACTAGCCTGTATTTTTCCTGTTTTTCTTCATACTAGTAATTAAAATTAAGATGCTTATTTAAGAGTGTGACATACTTTTAAAAAGGCATTAACACAACTTTTTATATTTAAATATAGTGGTGGTGTTTATTCCTTTTATTTTCAGTTGCTTAATTCCTCTCCTATTTTCATGTGTATTAAGTCATATAGGTAAAATATATAGGGTGTATGAACAAAAGAAAAACCTTATTAAAAGTTTTACACCTAAGACTAAAGAGCAACTTTGCCTGTTTTTGATTTCTGTGTTTTTACTTGAGCATCAAGATGTACATGAAAGGTGTTCTCCAGGAGCAGTTGTGAGCCTAGTATATATTCATCCTGATGGACCAGCATAGCACCAGTGCAATATTTACAGCACTTATGACAGCCATGAATATCAGGGCACAATTCAGAGTAACGAAATAGCACAGACTCTCCACCTGGAAGGCAGATCCAAAACATTTATTCAGACCCACATCCATCACAGCAACAAAAATCTATACTCAATAACAGTGCAGAGGACAACACTATCCCCAAGCCTTCCCCCTGCTAGGATTCCCACAAACCAGGTCCATTATACTCATCACAAGCCGGCTTTCTTAACAAACAAAATCACAATCAAAAATCACTCACTCTACCCAGAAGCCTGCGTCCTTCCTAGCTTTGACTGCTCTCAGGACTAACTTCTTCTCAGCTCTGCTCTAGCTCTGCTTCCTGCTCCACCCATCCAGCAAACTTCTCCCACCAGAAGCTCTGTGGGACTTAATGGACCTTTTAATGAATAGGAAAGATTTTCCAATTCAAATTACCATTACAATCAGGTTCAAGCGATCTGGAATTTCTCATCAGCCTTATATTTTAACCTCAGCAGAGTTTCACACTTGAAAACTTTGGGTCAGTAAGTTCTAAGATGTTTTAGGGTCTTTTTTTTTTTTTTTTTAACCTTACAAAGATTTCCTATTTTTCACAGAACATTTAAATTGGTAGTTGCAGCAGCCTTTTAAATCTGGAAAGGTGGCATGCTGATTTATCCATGGATCAGCAGTTTAAGAAGGAAAATATTATTCTTGGAGACACAATTATTTGTTTTTCCTTTATTGGCAAAGAAATTCTTCAAGCTCTAGTTTTCAAAACATAGGAACAGGATTAATTTGTGTGTGTGTGTGTGTGTGTGTGTGTGTGGTTGTAAGGGTTTCTTTTCTGAAATTGAATTAGTGACCAACTAATGACCTTAATGCTTTACTTACTTTTGCTTAGTTTGGAGGTAACAGCTCCTTTAGGTTAAATCCAGCCTCACTCTCTTAATTTCTGTATGACTTCAGGCAAGTGACTTAATGTCTCTGGGTATCATTTTCCTGGTTTGTAAAAGGAAGGAATTTGGACCAAATGATTTCTAAGGCTTCTTTCAGCTCAAAATTTATGACATTATGCCCTGAATATATCTCATTTAATTGATACAGACTATCCTAGTACTAATTTTAATATTTTCAGTGAATAATCATTCCTTGGGAGGAGGGGAGAGATATGTGTGAAACCAATTAGGGTGAAGTGACTTGCCCAGAGCCACACAGCTAGTACTTGCCTGAGAATGGATTTGAATTCAGATCCTCCTGACTAAAGGGCCTGTGCTCTCTGGCCACTGCACCACCCAGCTACTCCTAATTATTCCTTTTTAAAAATTAAAACTACTTTAATAAGTGAAAATTAAAAACACATAATTCAGGAATAAAAATCCCTCCAAAACACCTCCTTTTCTTCCATAGTTATTTGTCAGAAACCGAAGAAAACACACTGCAGTTTGAGCTTGGTTAGAGATTTCTGATAATTTTCTTTACCCTCTGACCAATCCCTATATATTTTTTTCTCTTTTGGTATTAATCACTCATAATAAAATGTTGATTTGGTCTTTAGCATTTCAGTGTTTGCTGAGGAGTCCAAAATAGCAAAGGCAGACAAGATTGATTTTATGTTTAGAATGGGCTTAACTTTTTACTGTTTTAAATCCAATGAACATTACCCTTTCTTCTCATCAGTTACTGTTTTTAAATTTATGTTTTAATATTAGATCTATTACAATACAAACCTCTCTGCACAAAATTAAGTCCGTGTTAAATCACATTTTACCAGATTAGTTTCTTTTCACGAATATTTCATTGAACTTGTTACTTATTGATAGTGATTCAATGTCAAGATATTCCTGAATTTTGCTGTGAGTTACAGCTGAGAGTTCTGATTTTGGTATGCTTACCTGATGTGTTGAAAGGAATATAGTGAAACCAGATTCAAAAACACAATCAGAATATCCCAAAGACATCTTCAGCAAAAATGCTTTTTCTAGGTATATATAGTCTTTTCTGTCCTGGAGAGTATTATTATTTTGGAATATTTAAGTTCACAAATAGTTTGTCACACCATTGTGGAAAGAATAATTTCTTTATTTGCTGAAGGGCTTACTTCAAAAGGAAATAGTGATAGACTTCACAAAAATGGTGTTAAAAAACATCAACAAAAAAACAAATAACCAAGCAGATAATGAATAATAAAATTTTTCTTATAGCAGTATCAGTAATAAAAACTAGTAAATGCTTTCTTCCTTCATTTGACAGTAACTTTTCTGTTGAATTACTGTGATTTCCCAAAGCAAATATCTACTTTAAAGCCTCTGGTCTGGGTAGGTTAGGTGGCAGAAAGGAATTGAGGGAGGCCAGTAGGAATTCTCTGGGAGGCTCAAAGAATATTTGTGACTTTGTCTTCCGGTGAGTGCTAATGCTGTCAGCAGAACCCAAGTGTGTTTCAGGTTATTTGTTGAAAGCCTTCTTGTTGTGGAGCTGTGGATGTGATTTATACCATAGTTAATTCTGAATCAGTCCAGAGTAATGACACATGCACTCCTATGCCAAACAAGTGTCAGATTTTCATAACGTTTCCCTTTGGGTGTTAATTTTTTTCATTTCTTCACACATTGACACCACGGTGTGCAATCACCTTTAAAAAAAAGGCTATTTATACTAACATTGTTGAATGTACTACCAGAATTCAAGAGGAAGCGTGGTGTAAGAGAAGGAAGACCAGGCTTGTGTCCCAGCTCTGGTTTTTACCAGCTGGGCTGCCCAGAGCTCTAGCCTTGGAGTTAAGAATACCTGAGCACAAATCCTGCTTCAGTGTGACCTTGAGCATGTTGCTTAATCTCTCTTAACCCATTTCCCCATCTGTAAAATGGGAATGATAATAGCACCAACCTCCTAGGGTTGTGAGTCTCAAATGAGATGACAGTTGTGTAATACTTTGAAAGCCTCCAATAAATATGTGTGTGTACATACTGTAAAATTTGTATGATTCTGTTTGTTCAAGTGAAACATCCAAAATAGTAGTTATATACTGCATGCTTGCTTTAAGAATCAAGGATTATTGTATAAACCCTTTTAACATCAAGTTGTTGTGTACAAAAGAGCTGTTACTGTTATACACATAGTCGCAGTAATTGTTAACCTCTGTATAGTGCTTTAAAGTTTTCAAAGCACTTCACCCACAGTATCTTGTTGGAGCCTCCTTTGCTGAGTTTGAATTCCGCCTTATATACCTGAACAAGTCCCTTAACTACTATCTACCCCAATTTTCTCATGTGTAAAATGCAAATCATAATATCCCCTATCTCCTGGGGTTGTTAGGATCAAATGAGATATGGTACATTTATTTATTTGTTATTATTTTTTAAATGTGATGTGGTATATTTAGAACTCTTGGCGAATCCTAAGTTATGATATAAATGTTGCCTATTATTATTATGTGACAGAACCTGAGACCTAGAGAGTTTATGACTAGCTATTGGAGGTATGTTATTTGAAAGATGTCATGCCTTACACAGTTGCGACAGGAAGTCCTTGGACAAATAAACATTATAATACTTTATTTATATGAGAGTCTAGAAAATGTAGAGAGGAAATGTAACTGATAGGATTTTATCAATGAGGATGACTTTGAACAAGAGCTACCATGACCTGTTCTGCTTCTCCCCCCAAGGGCCATGGGACTTTTCCCTCAGATTTCCTTTGGAAACCTTCCATCTGCCTTGTGTCTCCCCTATTAGAATCTCAGCACCTCTAGAGCAGAGCCCTAGCATACTGTTTTGCACGTAACAAGTGCTTAATTGATGATTTAGTCATTCATTTATTCATATATTCAAATGCTGCAGTTGGGGCTGGTAGAGACCTAGTATAGTTTATTGACCTGAATTAGATGGGGATGTATTAGCACTGGAAGATCCTTAGGAATCATCTGTCCCTTGAAACAACAAAAAGAAAAGTAGCACTGGAGCCAAAAGATTTTAGTTTAAATCCTTCCTCTGATGCTTACTAAAAATCAAATCAATAGTAATGCTAACAATAAAAATAGCTTTTGGTTTAATGTTCACAACTTTTTTTTTTTTTACCTCATTTGATCCTCACAACAGTCCTGTGATGTAGATGCTATTATTATCCCAATTTTATATATGAGAGAACTGTAGCTGAGGAAGGTTAAGTGCCTTGCCCAGTCACAGAGCTAGTAAATATTTAAGGCAGGATTTGAGCTCATGTCTTCCTGTCTAGCACTCTATCCACTCTATCACACTGGGTCAGTCTCCCCGTGGACCTTATTTTCCACATCTCTAAAATAAGGGCCGCTGAAACTAGATGGTCTCTAAGGTTTCCCGCTGAAGAACTGTGATCCTATAATCCCTTCATTTTACCACTAGAGAAACTCAAGTTGATTGACTTGCCCAAGATCATAAAGGTAGTACAGCCACAATTAGAACAAAGCTTTTCTCAGTCTAAACCCCAGTGCTCCTTCCACCTTACCACCACAGTGAAACATGGAAGAAATTCATCCACCCAAATGTTTTTAAAATTTGGGGACATTGTGTAATACAGTTTTTTTTTAAATTTTCTTATGGTTTTTTGGGGGGATACTAGAAAGCCTTTTCAACTACATCTAGTATTTCTGTAGCCATTTTTAGCCTCTCAGAAAGACTTCTGTTTCCTCTTTTTTTTCTGTCCCCATTCCACTGACTGGTAGGTAGCCAGTCAGGTTGCTCCAGATTCTGATTTTGACAAGATGTTTTTGTTTTGTTTTTGGATAGCAATCTTTTTTTTTTGCAATTTTGGACAAAATTGAAGATTTCTAAGGAGCTTTTTGATTCTTAGGATTAAATGCGTTGTTTTAAAACTATAAGCATTGAAGAGTTCCCAAGATAGAACTCTTTCTAAGAGATTGCCAGTGTTTTTTACCCTGCTCCCAAAGAAAGTAATGTCACTCTGCCATTGGAGGGAACAACCTTATCCCTTCTCAAACTTAGCACTTGTGGAGATTTAGTGATGAGAATGTGGAAAAGGGACCTCCACTGCCAGTATTTAACTGGCTACTAAAGTGAGACACACTGATTCCTCCTTGGTGGGGTCTCTGCAGGATCATGCTTCTAGGCAGTCCTCTGCGAAAATTGGTTTTTGGAACTTTAAGTATTTAAACTTCCCTCAGTTTCCAGGAATGTGTTGTGTATGTAGTAGCAGGGATGGGAGGAGGGAATGAGAGCATTATTTGGCATGTGTTATAGCTGAATTCATGGGACAGGGATCTCTGATCATCCTTTCCTAAGAATCCTTCATTAACTCCCCATTGCCTACCAAAGTTCAGATTCCTTGACCTCTGACAAAATTCCTTTCCACAAACATTTGTTATTATCGTCCTGAGTGCAAGACCCTGTGCTTATTACCAAAGATGCAAAGTCAAAAACAAGGCAGTCTTTGCTCTCAAGAAGTTTATACTGTTGGGATACCGTATGTGTACAAGTAAATTTAAACTATGCAAAGTAATTCCAAGAGGAAGAAAGTAAAAACAGGCTCTTGTGTAACAAGGGGGCCACTAGGTGGCGCAGTGAATAGAGTGCTGGACCTGGAGTCAGGAAGAATCATCTTCCTGAGTTCAAATCAAACCTCAGACACTTGCTAGTATGACCCTGGGCAAGTCACTTAACCTTGTTTGTCTCAGTTTCCTCCTCTGTAAAAATGAACTGAAAGAGGAAATGGCAAACCATTCCAACATCTTTGCCAAGAAAACCCCTGATGGGGTTCAGAGTCAGATAAGACTGAAAATGACTCAGCAACAAAAAAAGTGTAAGATATAGGACACAAATCGTACTTGGAGGGAAGTTAAGGATTTTAGAAGGCTGAGGTAAGGAAGAAGAACATTCCTAACACTGGAGACCATTTGTCCTTTAGAATAGCTTGTAAGCAAAGATATAATATTTAAAAGAGTGAAAAAGAAGGTGGGAAACAGACTGTGGAGGGCTTCAGATGTTATCCTGAGGATTTTGTATTTTATTCTAGAAGCAGTGGAAAGACACTGAAGGTTTTGAGTAGGTCATGACCAATCTGTATTTTAGGAATGTCATTTTGACAGTTGTGTGGAAGATGGACTAGAGAGAAATGGGGAGATAATTAGAAGGCAACCAGAATAGGCGATGAGGGCTTAAATTACAGTGGAGGCAGTGTGGATAGGATGAATAAGATGTGGCAGCTAAGTGCAGATGGTTGTTGAAGAACAATGGAGAGTTAAGGATGACTTTGCATTTGAGAACCTGGGTGGCTAGAAGGATGGTGGGATGTCAACAACAAGAATAGGCAATTTTGGAGGATGGATCGGCTTTGGGTGGGGGGAAAGGACTGGGAGAATAAAATGAAGCCTGTTCTAGACATGTTAGGTTTGAGTTCTTTCCTAAATCTACCTTTATCTACCAATCTGTCTTCTCTCTTTGTCTTCCCAGACATTTACCCTACACTCATGGACTCACTCTTCCATGTTTGTGCCTTGGTTCATTATACTCTCTCTACATTGAATATCATTCTCCATCTCTTTCTGTCAAATTTATACTCATCCTCTACAGCCCAGTTCAGATAAAATTCTTCCTGCTCTCTCTGCTCACACCTCTCTCTGCTAACTAGATGTTTTCTCTCTAGTGAATCAACAAGCATTTATTAAGATCCTTCTATGTGCCAGGTGCTGTGCTAAGTGCTGGAGATAAAAAGAAAGACAAAAAAACCCAACCCAAAACAAAACAGTTCTGCCTTCAAGTTACTCATAGTCTAACTTTGCAACTTTTAGGAAACTTCTCTAATTCTACCTTCTGTCATGCCTGTTTCTGAACTTGACTGGTTCTCCTAGTATATGTAGAAGACAGGAACTGGATTTTATTCATCTTCATACCCTTCTTATTAGACTGTAAGCTTCTGCCTCTCTGTGTATCTGGCATTTAGCACTGGGCCTGGAGTCATAGTAGATGCTCAACAAATGTGTACAGCATAGTGCTGCACATGTAGTAAATGCTTAGTAAATGAATAAGAGAATAATAAGCATATATTTTACCATACATGGTAAAGTGTTGAGTTGTTGGATTCTTTTTCTAGTCAATCCGAAATGCTTCGTATGCACCCAGGACAATATTTGAAGGTGAGGAGTAGATAGGGGAGGATGACAGGATGGTAAGTAGGAGTAAAGGAGCTTAGAGATTCTATTTTTCTTTTAATAGTGTAAAAAAGGTGACTTGTTTGTTCTTTGTTGTTTTTTTCTCTATTGGGTTTCACTTTCCTTTAGTAATATGTTCCACTTGCTATGGATATCGTTTAGTTCCCAAATATTGTAGGGCCTAGTAGGTATTCAGAGGATTGTTCACGTCATGCACATCCTTGTAAGGACAGAGTGGGATTCTTTCCAAATTCAGCGTAGTGATTTAAAAAAGAAATGGTTTGATTTGAACATTTAAATGTATTCTCTTCCTCCGCCTTTCTTACTGTTCCCCTTCCCCCAACCTGTGGGAAAGGGTATACTCATTTAATCCTCCAACACTAATGTTAGAACAGAAGTGTTCTTTTTACATGTTATATGGTTTTCATCCCAGGACTTTGGGGACTAGGCAACCTCTTCTTAACTGAGCCTAAATTGACTGATTGTGGGCAGATCCTGTTCAGTAGAAAATGAATAAATTCAGTCATTTACAAAACAAAGATAGAACCATATGCCAGTCTCATAGAAGGGATTTAACTATACGGCATGGTTGAAATACCTCATATTTGGCTTTTTAATCATTATGCTGCTAGCTTGCAATTTAGAAAAATAGCTTGTGAAAGTGAGGTAAGATTGTTGCTTTCATTCTGAACACTTAAAGCCAAATGAACCCCTGTCATCTTCCTTAAAAGGAAATGAATTTATTCACAGAGAGAGAAAGAGGGAGACTGGGAAAGTGAGTGTATGTCTGTGTCTGTGTGTGTCTTTTTGATTTCTGAATCCAACCAGGAGTGTGGACCAGTGGTAGTCTAAAGATAGCTTTTTCTTATTCCTTATAATTAATTACCTTTTTTCAGCTTGTCATGTGATGAACTTATTTGATTTTATATTCTTTGAAAAGAGACTAAAATAACTTAAAAATAAGTTTCCTTAAAATTTAGTTGAATGAGAATAATTTATTAAATGGCAGTATAATATTCTATCAATTGATGACATTAATGCATTCTTTGTAGTTTCAAATTCTACTTTTGCCCTTGTGTCGGGGGAAAAAATTGTGTCATTCTCTAATTTTTTCCCTCAAATTTGAGTCAATTAAAGGAGTTTCAGTCACTGATTTTGAGACTGCTATAAATTTTCATTTGAATTTTATCAAATAAAATGTACATGTCAACGTATATACATACCTTTTATTTTCAAATAAATTGAAGTGATATGCTTGTCTTCCTTGGTGACACCCAAGTGTCATTTGTGATGGTTAGGATTATGGTAAGGGATAGCCTTTGTTAGTTTTGGTCCAAGCCAGGGAAACTGACCTTGTAGTGCTACATGAATGGTGTGGTGCACTGAAGTTCCATCTTAGAAAAATCAAAGCAAGGTAGCCATTGAATGAGTGTATCAGTAAGAATGATAGTGCCAGGCCTTCCCACAGAATGGCATTTCATATGGCAAAAGATGTAATAAGATGAAATACAAAGCAGTATATTGAGAAAACAGAGAATGACTGGATAAATGATTGTTAGTAGTAACTTAGAAATCCCTGATTAGAACTAAATTTTGGGGTAGGTGGAATTTGGAGGGGTGTGGAGAGGAAGATGACCAGTAACAGTGTGGGAACAGACAGAAGGTTGGTTTAGTCACTGTGTTGTGGAGGGTGGGCGCTGCCTCTCACGTTTCACATGCCATTGTGGGAGCTACATGAGGCACTGAGTAGAATGCCTTCATTATTTCTTTCCTTCTGTGTAGGTAGAAGACCTTCTAGTTCCTGCCTTTATGTACTTCTTACCAGCAAGCGTAAGATAGACTGTTTCTGTATGTAATCCTTATACTGTGTAACAGTTGCTTGAAAGCAAATCTAGCTTGAAGTAAAAATATTGAAGCATTATTATAGTACCTTATAAAAAGGTTCATATTGTAACTCATACTTTTGGGCCCCACAACTTTGGAATCATGTGATGATAGGATGCATGTTTTATAATTAAGGTGGGGTCTTACTGATACTTCCTCCTCAATATCATTCTTCAGTAAAGAAAAACAGAAAGGGATGTCAGCCAGAAAGGTAAATCTAATTACTGAAGCATCCTGCTCTCGCCCCACTGGGACGTTTTACTCCCTTGGACAAAGTTTCTTTGATGTTAACTTCATTTCCTCCTTCTTGTGCTTAGTTTTTACAGATTTTCTTGGAAAAAAGAGAAAAAGCAAGCAAAAATTACATTTGGTTTTATTTTTATCCCACTTTTGAATAATGCTGAACTGAACTTTGATTGCTTCGATAGGGTATACGTTAATGCCTCGTTTTTTCTCCCCTACTTCATTGTATGAAATGCTTTCAACATCAGAATCAGTGAGTCAACATCAGAGACCACTGACAATTTGGCACTGTTTCAGGGTGACATACACTAAACCATTAGGGATTCTGCTGTTAATAATTAATGGAGAATAAGACCTGACCTAGACTTGCAGTCCCTTTTCTGTGAGCAGGTGCCCACTACCCTTCATTACTTAATATGTATGCCTGAGTCCATTATTAGTATTTACTCCTACAAGAGAAAAATACACTAAATATAGGCTTTTTTTTTTTAAAAAAAGGAAATGTCTTTCACCCAGGGAATCCTAGTTTAATTGGCCCTCTGTGGTAAGTAATAACTCAAGAAAGTAATATTGATTTTTTTTTTCTGTTAAACATATCAAGTGAAACAAGTCCAATTCCCTCTGCCTGTTTATAATGTGTAACATTTATTTTAATCATGGTTGGAAGATACTTAAAAATTAAATATCCTTTCACTATGCCCCTGTTTCCCCTGGGTTTGAGGCTTTTTACCTATAATATCCATATCCTTAGTTCCTAGAAAGAAAATTATTGAAAGGATTTGCCCAGATATGGGCAAGGCTCGTGATATCGTATCACTAAATGAGAGTATTCATTGAGTAGTGGCCACTGCTCAGACTTTTTAAATTAACTAGCTCTGTGTATGAGTGTGTGTGTGTATGTATAATTGTTATGTTTAATCTCAAATAGGAGTTACATTTATAACCCAATTTGCTCTTTTCAGAACATAATCATTGAAGCTCCCTCATCATCAAACATGCTATATAGGCAAGTTAGTGATAATCTGGTGATAGGGAAAAAGTGAGGAATTGTTACCTTTCACAACTTTTAAAACCAGCATAGTAGGGAAGAAGAGAGCATATATGTTTATTAGTAGTACTTGCTGTGTGTTCATTATTTGTTTGTAAATTTACTTCTCTCTTCTTCACTCTAAGTATGAACGCTGTGATGTCATTCTTTTCTTGGAGTCCAAGTCTAAGGTATCTGGGGATTAGACAAAATTGTTGTTGACTTCCTCCTGTTTTATTGCTATGGAACATTAATTCTCTTCTTCCAGCCTTTGTGTAGTAACTATAGATGACATGTTAGGGGCCTGACTCTAGGTCCCTTTACGTTTTGTGAATACTGATACAGCAGTCAGGCAGTACATCTGTTTTCCTTACCTCTTGCTACAAAGCCCAATTCCTTTTCTGCTGATAATAGTTCCTTGGTGATATCTCTTAGACCTTTTTTACACTGAAACAAAATTTCAAGCCTATATCCAATAAACCAAATTGAAACATTTTTTTTTGTAGAGTTTCAGATTATCTCTTGGTTAACTTACATTCCATATGTTTTCCAAGCAAAATTGATTAAAATTTTAATATATAGATTTGATGTACCTGACAACCTTGCTAACAAATTTAGCAAACTAAATATGTTTTCCTTCAATTTTTGAAAATTTTATTCATAAAGCTGAATATTTATGCATGTTGGTAACTTGACTCTCATACCTAGAAATATGGTGAAGGAAAAGGGGGAAAAGTCTTTTTCAGCCTGAACTTGTAGCTAAAGAATATTCACATTGGTGTATGCTGCCATCTAGACAAAAAAAAGGAAGTGATATGTTATCAAGGCAAAACAAATTAGTGCTATATTCCCTCTATGGCATTTGAAGTCTTTCTTAGTTCTCATTTGCTGTTAATTAGAGATTACTGGGAACTGGGAGGAAAAAGACAAGGAGGAAAAAGGTAGAAAAATTAATAACATTAGGGGATACATGGTCAGATAAGATCCTTAAATACTTCAGCACTTTTTCCCCCTTAGGTACATTATAACTACTAGATATTTCATAATTCTATGATGTTGTTGTGCCATGTGACCTTAATCCTCAAGGTTCTTATTTGAGGAATGAAATGAAACTTCTGTTTTCCCTTTCCCAGATAATTTTTTAATCATAAATTTATTCTAGATTTTTCTCATGTGTTTATAGTTTGAAAAGAGAACTAAAGAGACTGTTTTCAAGAATGGTAGTTGATAGCACTTCTGAGCTGTATTACAGATACACTGGACTGGATTCTATGTATTCTCCAGCAATAACGGTTTGCTCTGGAAAGTATGTTAACTCTTTGATTCCTAGATAACTTTGGTGCAAAGAGTATAATGGCATTATTGACTTAAAACTTTCAATAGGTATCCCATTTTAGGAAACTTCCTGCTCTTCTTTACATTCATAGACCTTTGTCAGATGAAGACTGTGATGAAGATTAGTGATTGATCAGTCACCCCTTCCATACTCCATTCTCACGTGGGTTCTTTGCTGAGCACTGTGTTAGTCATGGTTCCAAGCTTGAACTTTCCACAGGCTGCGTTGATAATCTGAAATTTGTCTCTAAAATCAAGTTTCTTGCCTTTTCTGGAGATTTAATGTTCAGACCTCTACAGTGGATGATGGAAGAATTTAATAGACAGAGATCTTGTTCACAGGAGATATATTCTGGAGTCCTCTGCAAATGGAAATTCGGAAACATTGGACAATGTTTCTGACAGGTAGAGGACTTGACTTTGCAATTGCTTGAATCAGCATTCCCTACTAGGTGCCAATAATAGCGTATTCTCCCTAATGTCTTGGTAAGAAACTGTAGCCCACATCAGCTCCACGTATTCTTATTCCAGTTCCCATTCTTACAAATGAGCCTCAGGTCCTAAAGCAAGACTGCATTTTCCCCTTGGGGATCCAGGGAATGCCCTGTGGAATCAGGGAGGTAATTCTTTAATGCTATGAGCTTGAACTCCCACCAGTGTCCTTTATCACTTGAGAATCATTTAGTCAGCCAACTTGTTTTTAGAAAGAAGTTTACTGAAGATGGTGTATAACATCTCTCCCCTCCCCACCCTACTCCCCAATATCTGTAGCTTGGTCTTTCACAAAAATGTACAAAGACCAGAGGAAACTGGGCTCAGGCCTAGACTTAGAGAATACTTGTAACTGAAGGATAATTCACAATTCCTGATTGCTGGGAATCCTTTTTTAAAACCATTCATGTGGTGTTATGAAAAAGTTCCACTTGAGTGTGGTAAATTGTCCTCTGCTTCCAAAGCAGACATTGCCTCCAACTGTTCCAGTGATCCTTTGGGAAGTCCAAGATTTTCTATAACTTTCAAAGCTCATAAGGTCCTCCTTCAGCCAAAGAGGTGGGGGGTGGGGGGAAGGAAACATGGTCAAAGTAAAAACTAAGAATTCCTCTCCCCTGAGTGGCAGGAGGTCCTCCCCCCACCCCCATCCCCAGCTCTACCTGCCCTGGAAAGCCACACATCAACCTTTTGAATGTCTTTGGTTCTCTTTTTTGGCAGTTTACAAATGAATCCCTAAGGTTTGGTCAACTGCTCTCAGCCTATCCAAATATGATTCTTATGCATCACCAGTGCAGTTGCTATGACTAAGTCCAAAACACTAAGATTGACTGAGCATCTAAGCAGCTTGATGGTGCAATGGGTAGAGCACTAGACCTGGAGTCAGGATGGCCTGAGTTCAAATGTGGCCTCCAATGCTTATCAATTGTGTGACCCTGGGCGAGTGACTTAACCTCTCACTCTGAGTTATTTCTTACATGGGGCTAATAATAGCACTTCTCCGGGTTGTTGTGAAGATAAAATAATACCATGATTGTAAAGCACTTTGCAAACTTTAAATTGCTACATACATGCTCAATATAATTGTTACTATCTTATCATTTAAAATGGGATGAGATAACTTGATTCAGCAAATGTTAGCTACATTGGGAAAGCTGAGTCATTGAGAGAAGTGTGGGTTCTGTTTCTGACTAATAGATGGCTTTGACTCAGGTGGAAGAGCACATCCAAAAAACCTAAACATGTGGTTTCCAATTAACTATGGGAAGAGGCAGCAGGGGTGGATTTACTATAGTATGAGCACAAATACAAGTGCAGATCTATAAGGAAGCAAACATACACCTGTAGGATAAGCAGAGCCTCTTGTTTATTCATACAAAAATATCACTCGTTCCCAAAGGTGTATAGGTTCCTTTATGATTAATAAATACAAACTAATTTTAAAAGGGTTAACCAAATTTGCAATAGCTTTTTGTCATTCTTTATTTTCTTGGTCAATCTAAGCAGTTTTTGTTTTTATACTAACACATGGTTTAGGGCATGCACAGAGCACCATATTTGAAAGTAGAGGATCTGAGTTGAAATTCCACCTCTGCTGTGTAGTAACTTTGTGACTTTGTACAAGTCATTTACTGCCTCTCTCATCCTCAATTTTCTTCCCTTTCAGGTGAGGGAGTTGGATGAGATAACTTCTAAATTCCCTCCTGTCTAGAATCTTTGATTCTGTAATCAACTTTGTTACTGTACTTTAATGCAACCTCTCAAGTAAAAATATTTTCACCTATTTAGGGATTTTCAGATTTTCATTAACTTATTCTACACCAGGGATACCTCACCTAACATTGTTCTTTGGCTCTGGAAAAACAAAACATTAAGTGAAGAAATGTTATAAGGACTGCTAGTTCCATAAGAGTAATGCTCTGAAATGGGGTGGTCACCCAGCGGTGCATTGATTCAGTGGACTTTTGAGACAGGATGAGGGCTTTTTTTGGTCATGTGTTATTGATGCTATTGCCAAGTGATGTTGATCTAGGCCATCTTATGCAATGTGTAACAGACATAAACAAGAACCTGAAGAGTTGATAAATAAAACACAGCAACTTTGGGTAAGAAACAGTAAAAATAAAGTTGTTTAAAATTTGTACTTGGTCGAGTAAAAGATTTCATTTCACACCTAGCTCCATTTATTTTAGGTCCTGGACCTAGCTATAATAATTTGCCTGTTCTGTTGAACTGGTATATCTAAAAAGCTTTGTGATATGTTATGAAGACTGAATAATTCCAGGTCCTGCGTTAGATAATATTCATAGTATGTCTTTTTTCCTTCTTCAGTATTCTTTCAAAATGAAGGAAATGGGGGGAAGAAAGGCCATATCCTCTCAAGTATTTCATCTCCTATCTTTCTCCCAATTGAAACATCACATCTAAGTACCTATTGATACTTCTGTACTATTTTCCCCCTCTGTTTTAAAAGACAGAAATTAATTGCCTCTCCATTATACATATAAGTTGAGGTGAGCATAAGCCAGAGGAACTGATTTTGTGTGGGCCTTCTCTATTTTTCTGAAAGGAGCAGTCATTTTTGAAAGGCCTTTTGGTGTCTTCTGAATCTGTCTACCAGTGCGCGTAGCCTGGTGTGTGTGTGTGCGTGCATGCATGTGTGTGTGTGTGTGTGTGTGTGTGTTTTCAAGGAAATATGGAACTCTGGGAAAGCTGTGGGTTACAGTTTCCAAAGCAGTTCTGAATTTTGATGTTGGTGGATGCATTCTAATCTAGATTCTGGGTCGTTGGAAACAATTCATGCTTTGTTTGCTAAACACATCTCTGCTGAACATTGTGTTCTCCTCTAGGAAAAAGTTAGGGTTGGGAATTTAAGATACTAGCTCATTAAAGCTAGCCCAGTACCAATCAGACCAGTAAACTGGCTATGAATTAGTGCCAGCAGGAATGGTGCCATTCTTTCTCTATTCAGAAATGGTGACCAATTTAAGGTTTTAAAAAAAGGGAAGTATAAATAAGACTAATTGGGGTAACCTCTGCTGAGGGACTCCTTGCTCTCATCTATTTAAATTTGACACACATCTTCTCACTTAGTTGATTCTCTAGTCTGTTGTTTTGAGTAATTCTCAGAGGTCATGTGGTCCCTGTAAATCTGATTGTGTAGATTAATTTGCCTGAGAGTTGTCATCATTCCACCTGTGCCTTCTCAGGTTGCATTTCTCATTTCTGAGGAGGATGCTGACTTGTTTAGTGGTAGCTTTCAAAATGTGATTAAGCAGTTTGAAGATTTTTATGAAAACTGAAGCTGAATTCTTAGCATGTAAAGAGAGTTCTGAAAGAGGAATCTGACCTACCCCATCTGTGCCATTTTGGAAGCTGTGCATTTCTTCTTTCTTCCTGACTCCAGGCCCAGCATCTATCCCCTGAACCACCTAGCTGCCCTCTAGGCTTTCTCTTAGATTATTTCAGTAGCCTCCTAATTAATCTCTGTACCTCCATTATCTTCGCTCCCCAGTATATCTTCTACCACATAATTTTCTAACAAATATTCTTCAATTTGATCATGAGACTTCCCTCATCCCACTGCCACTCTCCCTCCATTCAAAAGTCATCAATGACTCCCTATTTCCTTTAGGGAAAATACAAAATTCTCAATCACCATGGTATTTAAAGCTGTCTGCAATATGGCTTCCATCTACCTTTCCAGTGTTATTTTCTATTCCTCCCTTCCCCCCATTCATATATTTTTTATTCTTTGTTCCAGTCAGACTGATCTACTGGCTGGTCCTTGTGAACAACAACATTCTATCTTCTCTCATTTTGGGAAACAAGTGAACTCTCATAGTTGCACAATGCACTTGTCAGCCACTTTTTTAGTATGCCTTCCCAAAGCAGCTTTGGTGCTGCCTGAGGAATGCTAGTCCTTTTCTGATCTCTACCCCTCCCCCTAGTTATTAACTGTCTCTACTTTCATTATATTTTATGTTTACTTCCTTGTATATGTGTTATGTCATCTAATACAGTGTGAACTCCCTGAGTGCAGGGCCTATTTCATTTTCATGTACCTTACACATAGTAGGTGTTTGATAAATGTTTGTTGAATATCCTAGACTTCATTATACGTTTGGTCCATTGTGCTGTATCATCTAGGTCTACAGTACAGTCATTGATATTCATAATATCTCTGAGTTATCAAGGAAAGATTAAATTATGTTTCCTTTGCTTTTTAGTACTATAGGGAAACATAATACATTGTAGAAAGATTTGTGTTTTTAAAATGTTTAAAGCAAACAAAACATTTTGCTTCTTTATAGACTCTTCAGTTTTCTGGGAAATTGTCATCTAGGAATTTTGTTTCCTGAATCACACCATAGGACATCTGTTCTACTGTATGTCTTTGCTAAACTGGGTCTGTTAGGTCTTTGGTTTGGGTACTTTTCTACCAAAGCAAATCTCTACCCTTCTAAAACCTGAATGATTCTTGTCATAGTGGTAATAAAAATAATAGCTGACATTTATATGTCATTTTGAGATTTATAAAACACTTTCTTCTTAATAATCTTAAAAATTCATAGGATAGAATCTTCTAGCAATCCTTCACAGGAGATCCATTTTAATGTGCTTAAGGCTTTCCTCTAGTTCTTTAAGTATCTGGGATGGGGAAAGAATAGGGATGGTGATGTTGCATCTGGTTGCGTGTTGTCTGTCTTTTGTTGCGATGGATAGAGTGCTATTCCTGGAGTTGGAAAGACTTGGGTTAAATGTGACCTCAGACACTTAGTAGCTATAGAATCCTAAACAAGTCAGTTTTCACATCTGTAAAATGGAGATGACAATAGCACCTACCTCTCAGGGTTGTTGTGAGGACAGAGCAAGATGATAATTGTAAAATGCTTAATGTAGTACCTGGAACATAGTAGGTGCCATGTAAAAGTTAGTTGTTGTCATTGTTATTATCAGCTGTTCACTGAATGACTGGCTCACCTCTTTTTCAGGTCATAAGTTGATATCCTAGAGCAGGGGTTGTTAAATTGTAGCTGTTGGACCAATTCCAGTTCACTGGCCTATTTTTGTTTTTTGGTTTTTTTGTTTTACAGTTTTAAAACCATTCTTCACTCATGGGAGGAATTTGGCCTTCAGGGCATAGTATGCCAACTCGTGTCCTAGAGCATGAGGATATCTCCCAGGTCTAGCATGATTCCTTTTGAACTTTGCTCACTGGTATGATTGATTGGTCTGAATGTGCTCCATTAAGACCCACCCGTGGAAGCTGTGTGTGATGCTTAAGAATCTTTCTTCTTACCTTTAGTCAACTTTTAAATTTTGCCTCTTGAAACCTTCTTTTAGCCCAACTGTTATATTAACTCTCCAGCTATAGGCAATAGAAGGGAGTGGTGTAGGGGGAAGATACAAACACACAGGAAGTATTGAAATAGTCCTGAATGCATTGTGTTTTAATGCCATTAAAATTTGTCACACATATGTCATTAAACTCTTGAGATATAGAGGTGAGTAGTACAAAAAATTTTGATTTATGTGAGCCTTTTGCTTTTACATGTACTTTCTCACTTCATTGTAGTTATAACATTGCATTCAGAAAGTGATGGATTTTATTATTCCCATTTTTGACATGGGAAAAAGAGGAGCACAAAAGTGTGTCCTTGGCATAGGCAGAGACATGTAAGTGGCACAGTGGATAGGGTGCCTGACTTGGAGTCAGGAAGACCTGATTTCACATCTGGTCTCAGGCAGTTAGTAGCTGTGTGACCCTGGGCAAGTCTTCCTTCAACCCTATTTGTAACCCGCTGTTATTCTCATTAGATGGGACCCTGACTTTGTCCTTTCTCCCACATAATTAATACCTCCCCATTGTCCTTTATGAGCTTACTAATTACCAGGTAACTGGGATGAAATTGAAGGTATATCTTTATTTCAGTTTCTGTAGAGATAAGATTGCTCCATTCTGAGAAATTCACTGACTTGGAAATCAAGCAGGAGACCTGGACTAGTCCTGGCTCTGCCCCTGTGTGACTTTGTGCAAATCACTGAATCTCCCTGGGTATTAATTCTTCACCTTTAAAATACCAGGGTAAGCACTGGAGGTCATCTCCTGATGTAGAATTCTGTGACTGAATCTGTGACTTTTTTTTTCTCTTTCTCGCTTTTAAAAATATAGGTTTACCAAGTTGAAGAGCCTTAATCTTTCTAATAACCATCTTGGAGATTTCCCTCTGGCAGTATGCAACATCCCGACCTTGACTGAGCTGAATGTGTCCTGCAATGCCCTCAGAACTGTTCCAACAGCAGCAGGAGACATGCACAAGTATGTTCTCAAAGACCCATCATGGAGTACAACCTATGACCTTTCTGCATAGGTTTCACAATGCCTAATGTTAAGTCATTTTCTTAACTGTGTTGGTCTCTTAAGCATTGACTTTCACCCCCAGTTAGGCAGTTGGAAACTTTGTGGATAAGAGAACTCACTTTTAGTTTTCTTAAATTTTGGTATCTGAAAAATAAAATACAGGATTTTTGTTGTTTTTGGTAAAGCTGAAAAATCTGTAGTGTAGGTGGCTTTAATTATGGATGGAAGAGGTAAAGTACTCTCCTCTTGCCTGTCTTAAATTAGAAAGACTTGGAAATGGTCTCAAAAAGAATAAGCAGTGTGGTGGCTTCTTGCCACAGTTAGCAAATATTGTCCTCAGTTATGTTTACCCAAGTCAGGAAAACTATTCATCTTTTCTGTTTTGTTTTGATCTTTATAGATGTTTAGGGGGCTTATCTATGACCATATTCTTTTGTATCTCACTCCCTCATACTCCACCTGTTTGTACTTCCCTGGGCAAACTACAATTTTTTTGCCAATTGTGCGAGCTTATTACATGTGCTGAGGTTCAGTGCTCATAAAAAAAGAAATGCATTTTTAAAACTCTGTTGTATTTTCTCTCTCTCTTTTTGAATAGCTTACAGACTTTTCTGTTGGATGGTAACTATCTTCAGTCCCTTCCTGCTGAGTTGGAGAATATGCAGCAGCTCAGTTACCTAGGACTCTCCTTCAATGAATTCACAGACATTCCAAAGGTTTTGGAGAAACTGACTGCTGTAGATAAACTCTGTATGTCTGGAAATTGTATGGAGACCCTTAACCTGCAATCTTTAAGAAGAATGCCACACATTAAGCATGTGGATTTAAGGTAACCAGTTAATAGAGGCATGTACTTTCAAATGAAAAAAGCTAGCAATTTTGGTACTTTGTAATTGAATTGTTATTTTGTATTTTAGGGTAGATTGTTCTCCTAAAGGTATTACTGAGCTTATTAGGGAAGTTCCCGTAGCCTTATTCTGTGACAGCTGCTGTAAACAAAGCAGGTTAATTGCAGCTAACGACCATAGATTAATGTGCTTGAGGTGACTCTGCCATCGGGAAGATCTCTGTTGACCATGCTCTTTTTCTTTGAAACATGTCCCTTAGAATCTGTGAGTCTGTACTCTCTACTTCTATTTCTTAGATGGAGCAAGTGGGCCTGGAGTCAAGAAGAGCTGAGTTCTGATGTAGCCTCAGACATTTCTTACCTGTGTGACCCAAGTCACTTAAGCTCCGTCTGTCTCAATTTCCTCATCTGTAAAATGGGACTGTAACAGTGTCAATGACAATAATAGCACCTACTTTCCAGGGCTGTTGTAAGGATCAAATGAGATATTATCTGTAAAGCACTTAGCCTAGTGCTTGGCATATACTAGGCACTAAATAAATACTTGTTTCCTTCCTTTCTTAAGCTATACTCATTCATTCTCTGTCTGTCACTGTCACTTGTCACCCATAAATGATATTTCCCAAGACTATCCTTGACCTTCCTCTCTTGCTTATTTGTAATCTCAAATTCACTTATTTCATATACTCATAACTTTAACTTTTTGCAAATGACTCTTAACTGTGCAAATTTTTATCTTCAGCCCTGATTCTCTGTGTTAGTACTACATTTCAAACTACATGCCATATATAACTGGACTATAAATGCCTAACTGGCATCTCAAATGACATATACATAAAGAAACTCATCGTCTGGCTATTTCTTGTAATTTTTATATCTTTTAATGACTTCACCTATCTCTTGGAGGAAGTAGCTATATGGATAAAGGGCTGAACTTGGAGTCAGGAAAACTTGAATTCAAATCCTGTCTCATTTACTACATATTTGACTCTGGTCAAGTCTTGGAACTAATATCTCAGTTTTCTCATCTATTAAATGGGTATGATGATGGCATTTCCCTCTGAGGGTTGTTACAAAAATAAAATGAGTTAATATTTGCTTTGCATATCTTAAAATGTTATATAAATGTTAACTGCTACAACGATGTCAATGACAGTGATATCTCCTATCTGGGTACAACACCTTGTAGTTAAGGTTTCCTTTTGTTTCCTTGTTCCTCATATTCAGTCTTATCATATTTTCTCAGTTTTTTCTTTCAAATGTTTCGCAGATTCTTTCCTTTTTATTTCCACTGCCACCAGTAGGAGATAATCTAGTTCACCTCCCTCATTGAACAGTAGTACGTGGCCTGGGACAAATGAAATGACTTTCCTGGGTCACATAGGTAGAAATTAGCAGAGATTGCTTTATCTTTCTGCCTCTTTTGACTTTGAGCTCTGAAGTTCCCTAACTTTCTTAGTCCATGGTACCTTTAGTATCTCAGTAGTTTTTTTCATGATGCTCCTAAACTAAAAGAAATAATTTATTGTTAGGTACAAACTCAATAAGTATTTATATCCTAGCAACTTAGTTGTATTTAAAAAGTAATTTAAAGAAAAATAATATTTTTATTTCATTCTTCTATAACTCCAGTTACTTACTAATGGGATGTGTGTCTGTGAGGCACTGAACAACTTCTCAGATCTTGGAATCAGCTTAAACACTGCCACCCTCATTTCCTGTTTCACATCAGTTTTCATGTGTTACTTGCTTTTTATCACAGCAACCACAGAAAATCTAGTTCTGCAAAGATATAATATTCAGAAAGGAGAACGAAGTTACTGGCAAAAATACAAGTTAACAACAGCAAAAACATCTCATACATTAGAGAATGTCACAGAAATTAATTTAGCACAGTCTCATATTGAAACTGAACTACCCAAAGGTAGGAGTTCTTTGGACAACGTCTGACTGATGTTGAATATCCCTTGTTTTCCCTCAGAAATTTAAAATTTTTTGCTATACTCTTGTCAATTTGCTTTAAAAGTACATGGTTTGTGTTAAAATTGAAAATAGCTATTGGCCTAGGAAGAGGCTATTGTTCATCATATAATTCCTTTTTGAATCATGCCAAGGAAGCATCACCAATTTGAATGATAACCTTTCCTGTCATTAAAGATTATGGGTCTTCCCTTTTCATCTCCTTAGACCTGTTCCTTTTGTGATTTGTAATTAACAAGACTGTTTTGTTTATGTCTTTTTCAGTGAAGTTCTTTAGCATGGACTTAGAGGCAGACCTCTAGTTCAATCCCTTTACTTTTTATAGATGAGAAAACTGAGACCCTGTGAGGTGGAGTTATTTGCCTACAGTTACAGAGCATTTAAGTGTGAGAGGGAGCTCAAGGTTCAATCTCTTGATTTCAGGTCCAGTGTTTGAAGTCTACCAGTTCCCATTAAATGAAACTTTACTGATCAAATGCCAGTTGGAGGAAGAGTATCTCTAAAATCTGGTGACATTTTGTATACAAAGTGAGGTCTGTTTTCTTGCCTGTATATAAATTTTAGCAGCATAGGCAACCTTTAGGAATAATCCAAGTACCCAACCTGGAATTGGATTTTTATTTTACATTCTGTAGGTGGAATGAAAAGTGAGAAGAGGAGGGATACCTTTGGGCCACTTACCGAATGTTTGGTCCTCCTTGTTGTCCTTTGTGCTTTCCTGTAGTTGATTTCCAGCAGGCATACTTCCTCCTCCTCTCCTTTTCATCTGTTGGATTAAGAGTGTATCTCTTGATGAGGGTGGTGTGACCCATTCCACCTTCTCCATTCATCATTAAAATTCACTGAGGAGGAAAACGCTCTTATCTTGATGGTTGGAAGTGAGAAGATAAATCTTCCACTATTTGCTGTAGGCCAGCTTTAATACTTAAATGTTCTTCCTCTCCAGTGGCTATCACATGATTTCTGGTGAGTTCTTTCCATTCCAAGAGAGTTGTTTTTGGGGAAAGATCCTGGAATTTTATTGCTTCAATAACGTAAAGTTTGTCTTGGAGGAAGGCATTATGTAACAAAATAGGAATTGGGAATTTGAAATTCATCTTTGTAACAATATATTCCTTTGTTATATTGGTCAGTGTTCTCAATTTTCCTTTGTATCTTAGCGGCCAAAGTTCTCTGGCATCTCTTCTCCAGGAACCTCTGCCAGAGAGCTAGCAGATTTTCTTATTATAGATTCTCCTGGTTTGGACCTGGGTTCTGACATCTACTGACAATGTGACCCTGGGCACATTTTTTGTAGCCTCTTGGTGCATCAGGCAGCTCTGACACTATAAGTGGTAGAGCAGATTCTAATCTGCATTGATAGCAGGCATTTCCTAACCGGCTTTCCTTCTGCCAGTAAAATCATAGATTGGGTACAAAGAAAAATAGATACTGCAAGATCTTTTTTTTTCTCCTGTGAATTCTATTCCATCCTTGGTTTGTTGTTCTTTATCCTATGACCTCTAGTCACTGTCCCTTTGTGTTCCAGATTTCTATTCATTCTGAACTTTTTCATTCCCAACAACTCTTAGGGATGGCCATGGCATCAATAGCTCATTCCAAGTCTTGAGCCAGCTAAGAGACTGTGTGGCTTACCTTTTGCCCCCTTTTATGGTTAGTTTATCAGACTGTGCTGTATCTGTAAGCTTGATCAGTTTCTCCTGGGTTCAGATCTAAGCAGGAGGTATAATGAAAAGAGATTGCGAGTCTGAAGATGTGGGCTCAAACCCTGCCTCTGGTACTTACTAACTGTGCAAGCTTGGGCAGATCATTTAACTCTGGGCCTCAGTTTTTTCATATATAAAATGAGAGAATTGGAATAGATGTCCCTAAAGGTCCCACTCTAAATCTTATGATACTTGAGATACTGCCTCTCTGCTCCCCTATTTATTTTCTTTCAGATTTGAATATTTATAGTAGTAGTAATGAGCATTCCAGGAAGCTGAGGTTTTTTTCCTTTAAATTGTCTACAGTATGATGTCAATGGTTTTCCTTTTGCTGAAATAAATTAAATCTGTGATATGATCCTCTTAAAATAATTTCATATGGCGTCCACATGCTAATTTTTCCCCCAGTCATAATTCTCTCCATTGTATTTAAGAATGTACTGTCAAAGTTAAAGCCCTTGTGAGTTACAAGATAGGGACAGTCAGAAAAGCTAGCCAGTTGAGAATGGAGAAATTATGACATGAGCTTCACAGCAAGCCTTGAGTGTGTCGCGCCACCAACATAGGAATGGGTTTATATTTATAACATGAAGTTAAATAGAGTCTTCTTCCTTCTCCCCCTAAGACTGAATGTAATTAGGAAGCTGATGGTGCAGGAGGTGGACTTTCTTCCACATGTGACTCAACTAGACTTACGAGATAATAAACTTGGTGATCTGGATGCTACAGTTTTCAACAATCTTGAAGTTTTGCACTGTGAAAGGAACCAGTTGGTGACACTCAATGTTTGTGGCTATTTGCTAAAAGCACTCTATGCCTCTTCAAACGGTAAGTGAAGCACGTAGTACCAACATCCTTCCTTCTGCTGCCTGTGCTTCCTACCTCCAGCACTGTCCCTGCCCTCCTTCCTCTGCTGTCATGGAAATACAGATATTAAATGAAGCTTAAGATTCAGGGCATGAAGGAGGGGGAAATCCTGATTTGGTGGGAGGAGTAGAGGAAGGAAAGTTGTAGTTCTTCTATTTTTCCTTGTGTTATTTTGTTGTAATTATTGAGCTGAATAATCTCTTCTCACTTGACTGTTCTGCCTCCAAGTGTAGGGAAAGGGGGTAGAAACCTAGTCTTTTTTTCTGAAGCTGTTTTGTAACTGAATATGTGAGTATGTCTCTGAGGGCCAGAACAGGAATATACTCTATAGCAGCACATTAATTACATAAAAGAAACATCATGATTTAGTGGAGAGATCACAGGATTTGGGGTCAGAAGAACTGGATTCAAATCTCAGCTTTGTCATTTAATAGCTTTATAACCTTGGGCAAATCATTTAACTCTGGGCCTCAGTTTCCTCATCTACAAAAAGTACATTCATCTCACAGGAGTGGTGTGAAGAAAGTATTTTGCAAATGATAAAATGTTAAGTAAATGCACTCTTTGTGTTATTAAGTAACTAGAAAGGGAGGCTAATTAATCTATGTTAAGATAATATTGATATAGAAGAACATCTAGTCTAGGGGGTCTTACCTGGAGGTTCACAGAACCCAACCATGGACAGATTGCAGGAGGTCTGTAAACTTGGATAGCAAAAAATTCTAACGTTATTTCAATATAATTGGTTTCCTTTGTATTTCTACATATTTTATTCATTCAGAAACATTCTGAAAAAGGGTCCCAAGGCTTACCCAGACTGCCAAAAGGGGTCCACAACATAAAACATGTTTAAGAACCCCAGTCTGGTCCCAGGATTGTTAACCTAATTTCATAGAAGAAGAAACTGAATCTTAAGATAAGTGAACCGATTGACTCGGGCTCATATAGGTAGTAAGCGTTGTTTAGTACAAAGGCTAACAAGGCCTTCATGAAGAAGAGAAAGCATGTGATGGAATATGTGGGGAAATGAGACCATTCTTGAAACCCATTCAAGAGGGTTTAATAATAACTCTAAGAGGTAACATTTAGTGCTTCAATAAAAGTTTGCAAAGGACTTTACAATGATTACCATTTCACTTCACCTTCACAACAACCCGGTTTCCAATATGTTTAATAAATATTTCTTGCTCATAATTTGAAAACAGTGACAGTTCTGATAAAGGTCACAAAGATGTAGTTGATTCCTAAAGTGAAGATTTCGGACCCTCTTTCAGTGAAAAAAATTAAAGTCACTTCAACAGATTCTTTAAAAATTGCCTGTTTTTTGTTTAGCACTCTTTAGACTACTGAGAAAATGCTGGCTAGACTTTAGTCCTCAAGGAGCTTACAGTCTTGTTGGGGATATAAGACATGAAACTATTACAGAGGAGTACAGGACAAAATGTAATCACATCCTTAATTGTATACTATGGAGTGTATATGTGCCAAAGAAATTTGGAAAAGGGCAAAATCAGTATGGCCTGAACATTGAAGAATGGTTAGGCTTTTTATGGAGAAGAAGGAGGGATACACTCCAATCAATCAACATTTTTTAGCATCTACTACTTCATCTGAATGGGAGCAAAATCACAGAGGTAATAATGATGGTCAGGGACCATGATGGTAAGTGAAATGTCAAGGTTGGGGAGCAGGGATGGGGGTTGGCTAAGTAGGCAGGGTCAGATTTTAGAGGGCTTTGAATGCCAGGGCAAGGAGCTTAGACTCAATCTAGGAAACAGCAGGGAGTAGTATGATAAAAGCAGTATTATAGTACTATTATTTTGGCCACATTTTTGAAAGTAACTTGAATAGTGAGGTTATTTAAAGTGAGATAACCCAGCCAGAGTCAAGGACCTAGTTAATGCCTTCACCCAGGCATTCACAAGGGTTGTGCCAGAGGACATAGAAAGGGGCAACAATGAAGGACATTTTTTGAAATAATCATTAGCAATCAAATTCAGCAAGTATTGTATACTACATACATGCAGGAACCTGTGCCTGCAAAGATGAAAGAAAATGGTTCCAGCCTCAAATGGATTTCTTATTTAATGAAGGAATAAGACAATAATAAAAGTGTTCTATATGCCATGAGAAGCTTGAGGAGAGAGTGGTTGCTCTCTGATGGGAGGTCATAAAGGAGTTAATCCATGAGTTGGACCTTGGAAATGAAGAGAGATTCTGACCAGTGGAGGTGGGAAAGGGGAGAGTCCATTCCTGTTAGGGACAGGGAAAATGAAGGCATGCAGGTCAGACTGTCAGGACTCAAATCTGTGATAGCATCAATATGGGAGTTCCCTTCAATGATGCAGCTCACAACCCATTTCTGCCTAAGATAGATACAAAGGTTAAGTAAGACCGAAGGGTCAGAGTTTCAAGCCTGAGTGACTGGGAAAAATGGCTGTTTTGTTGACGGAAATGGGGAATTTTTGGAGGAGCACAGAATTATGGGAGAAGAGATTCTCTGGCTAGTGATCTGTTGAGTAGAAGGAAATAGAACATGCTGGTTGAAATGTTCAGCAGCCTCTTGAATAGGAATCAAACTTAGTGAGACAGTGGGGGCCATAGTGACAGATTGGGATGTTTTTGACACAGAAGAGATCATTGAAATCTTGAGAGTGGGTAAGTTTCTTAGAGGAGCCAGTGAAAACAATGAAGAAGAGAAAGGAAGAAACAGGGACTAGGGGATCACAGTATCATAGACTCCAAAGGAGTAGATGGTCATCAGCATCACATGTCTTAGAGAAGAGGAGTGGAGAGCTAGAATCAAGTATATGAGTGGGAGAAAAGTGATAAAATAAATCATGATTGCATGCAAAAGATCCCTTTAGTTTTTTATGGTGTCAGAGTGAAGCTATCAACACAAGGCGGGGAAAAGGTGATAATGATAATCAGCAGATTTCTGTGCCATTTTTATAGTTTTTTCATGTCTTGTTTTTTTTCCCCTTAGAACTTGTGCAACTTGATGTTTACCCAGTTCCGAATCATCTGACCTTCATGGATATTTCTAGGTAAGGAGTCAATATGCTAGAATTGGAATGCTTTGAGGTAAAATTGTTTGAAAAATTTTTAAGCAATTCCAGCTGAATTCATGTATAAACATTCTCTTGAATGTAAAGCATGTATATGAAACCTCAATGTTATTTCATCAGTTTTTACTATTTAGGCTCTAAAAGAGTACCTGAGCAATCTACCCTTTAAAATGCTTCAATGATAGTGGCGCAAGTATCTCAAGAAGAATGTAACCATCCAGATGTGAGTACTTGTACTCAGTAGTGATCCAGCCTGACTAATTACGAATAGACCACGATGATGCATAGAAGAAAAAATCTTAATACTAGGTCTGATTATGTCAGATCAGTTAGCTGAACATCATTTGACTAGAGGTCAGACAGTGGAGAGGTAGTACAGTGGAGGAAGAGCCAAGAACTGGGAAACTTAAGGAGGTCTCAGTTCTTCCAATAACTATCACTTTGTAAAAGGCATTTTGGACCTCAATTTTTTTTCTCATCTTTGTAAGAAGAAAACTGAACTATATGATTTCTCAGTTTTGTGTTATACTCTGAATATCTAAACTATGCCTTAAGTTTCTTCTTTACGTGAATTGGTGAGTGAGTGAGTGAATGTGTGTGTGTGTGTGTGTGTGTGTGTCTGTCTGTCTGTCTGTCTGTAATTTTACTTATATCAAATAATGTTCCTTCGCCCAGGTCTGCATTTCTGTTCATCTTTTGTGACATTTTAAACTGTTCCTTGTCAAAGGATCCTGGCTCCTAAAATTAAGATTTGGATTATATATTCCGACCACTTCCCTGGTCTCATTTGTAAATAAGAAAGTTGAATGACACACACAAAATTATGCCTGAATTGTGACATTTATGCCCAACATTCTCTGTTTGAAAGGAATTTTATGGTAAAATTGATCCTAAGGCATTGAAGTATATGTTATTCTACTGTAAACATGCATGTGCTTAAATATAGTTTGAATATGACATAAATATAAAAATATAGTATAATATATAAATGCTATAAGTATAATCACAGTTTTTGCTTACCTATAGGTAACACTTAAAAAGCAATTCGGCTTACCAAAATGAGTTCTAGAATTTGGGGCATCTAGAAGGGAACACAGCATATGAGGAGTGAAGTCCAGGATATATAGATTCTCTAAGTATGTTTAACTTAAGTTTACATTTGCATTCAAAATACGATAAAATAATTCACCTAATTTTCCTATATGGTTCTTTTGATTCATATGTAAATTGGATTTAAGTGAGGCAGAGTTGCACAAAGTCTTCAGCCTCACTCTCTCCTCCAGAGTTGTCACACATAGTCCAGTGGCAGTCTATAGTTCAGGATGCAGTGGATGACCTTGGTGTCTTTGGTGTCTAACCAAGCTCTAAATTTCTCCACATCTCCTGCTTCAGCTGCCTTCATGGCCATTGGAACAAGTTGTTCCATCATCTGCCCATTCTCCCAGGGGAAGTCTTCACATGCTTGGGGTAGATACCCTCCTAACTCACCAGTGGGTTTGAGACTTCTTTGTTATCTTCAACCTGGTTTGACCCGTGGCTGCTGCACATACTGCAGCTTCTTGGAGTCACAAGTGAGAGTTGGGTGGAACAGGTGGACACCAAAGGTGGAAGTAACCCCATAAAGAGCTAGGCAGCCATCACACCAAAACTACTAGTCCTCCCTGAACACACCCTGGCTCAAGGCAAGTCCAAAGGAGTGTTAAACAGTAGCAGCAATGATCAGAGATAGAGATGACTGATTGTTTTAAAGGATAGTATTCATTTAGTCATAGGAGTTCTGGCATTTTTGTTTTTAAAATAATTGATCTCCATACTTTGTAATCATCTATTACATATGTGACATCATTGACAAATTTTGCCTTTGATTGTGAACAAGCAGTTCTGGGCAATTTTAGCACTCCAGTCAGTTCTGGTTCTAAATTGCAACTGCCCCAAATTGCATCATCATCATCATCATCATCATCATCATCATCATCATCATTTGCAAGGTAGTCAGGGTTAAGTGACTTGCCCAAGGTCACACAGCTAGTATGTGTCAAATGTCATTATTATTTTTAAAAACTATGTGAAAGTTGTATTTTCTATTTCTTCCTAATTATATACTTCATATATTGTGATCTCTGAAGGACAGAGCCTTGGGCTTAAAAGAAGAGATTGTTTTGTGCAGCTCTTTGATCCTAGGACCAAAACTTAAGTTGAATCCTAACTTTAAAAAAACAAATGTGCTTTTATTTGTAGGAACCACCTGGAAAGCATGCCTGAGTGGGTATGTGAGAGCCGCAAGCTAGAAGTGTTGGATGTTTGTCATAACCAGATCCGTGAGCTTCCTGCACGGTAAGTACTGTAGACCAAAGGACCAAACCTGAAACTAGAAGTCATTCAGAACTGCTGAGTTAGTATGTACCTTGTTCCTGTGACAGAAGAGCTTGTTTTCATCTTTTGTTTGATGTCTTTTACCTCATGTGGTGTCATTGGGCTATAAACTTGGCCTGGCCTTTTCTTCTTTTCTTTCATGCAGTGGAAAACAGAATGTGGCTTTGAATTTCAGCCAAACATTTTAAAGCAGTGCAGGGTTAGTACGTAGTGGAAATTTTTTATTTCACTTCATAAGGCAAAAGGAATGTTCAAAGACGTGTCAAGCCACCTGATGGGGCCACCTATAGGATCTTGATCCTTTTGGAATGTACCATTTGTACAAATTGACTATAACAAATGACTGCCTTGCCTATTACTTCAATATAGTTCTTAAAAGAAATTCATAGATTTTTAACTTGTTAAATCTAACACCAACCAGCAGAAGTTTGTTTTTTTCTAATATGAAATATGGGCTGAGAGATGTTTCATTTTCCTCTTTTTCTCTCTTTGGTTTCTCTCTTGTTCTCCCCAATTTTCTTTTGTTTCCTGATCTTTGATGAAGTGATGTGCTGGATTTATAAAAAGACCATGTTATCTCCAATGTCCACCCCACCCCACCCTCCTCACCCTCATGCCCCTAAAGCACCAGACATATCTTTTATTTTTGAGTTGTCAAAATTTGCAACAAAGTATTTTGGGGATACTCAGCTAGGTAGTTAATGATTCAGAGTACATTCAATCCCTTTTTACTCTTGAATGCATGGTACCATGATTATTCATTTAGTAATATAGAGCCAGATTCTTCCTTGAAAATACAATTGAGGGAATGTGTAAATCTGTTTTTCACAGAAACTTTTATATTAGGAGATTATCCTTAAAAGATAATTATTGGGAATACTGATTGTGAATAAAACCACACTTTCTATTAAAGTGTTAAGTAGTTGTGGAATATACATCTTTAGTTGACCTCACCAAAAGCCAGAGAATAATTTCAACCAAGTGCTAATAAAGCCAAGGTCACTTTTTCAATCCCTACAATAATCAGATTCCTTCTGTATAATCTGTGCCCATCAGTTGCACTCCTAACTAAATATATCTCTCTTACAAATGTATGGCCTTTATTATTCTAGGAAATAAGAATGTATGGAGCAGTGCACTACCAGAATAACTCTTTAAGCACATGCTATATTGACATTGGTTTAGTAGCCTCTTAATATGTAATAGTATTAGGGGAGAACAGAGGCATTAAACACAGTTTACGAAGTAGGAAAAAGGCCATTTGAGAGAGCCTCAGGATTAGAAGGGACTTCAGAAGCCATTCATTACAAACCTATACTTAACAAAAATCCTTTCTACAAAATACTGGCAAACAGTCAACCAACCTTTGCTTGATGACTGCCAGTGAGGGAGGACTCATGCCCTTCCAGGACCATTCGTTCTACTTTTGGATAGCTCTTGTTATTAAATGGGTCTTCGTTCAAGCCTGATTCTGCCTTTTTGCAGCTTTCATCCATTCTTCCTGGTACTGTTCCCTGGGCAGAACTGTCTTATCTTCGCTAGATTTTCCCTTCTCCCGTCATATCCACCATTTCCTTCTGTGCCTTGGGATGTAATATATCTGGCCTAGTGACTTGAGTTCATCAAGGATGTTTAGGTTACCTTTTTACTATCTTCCTAATTTAGGGCATCAGCCCCTGAGGAGCCATTTTTGGTCTGCCCTTTCCAAACAAAACCTTTTCTCCTTGGCAGAGAAAACAAGCTAAATAATGATAGAGCACTTCTTTCTTCTTTCTGTCCTGTGTTGTTTTATCATCCACCATAAGCAGTGGTCCTTATGCCTTCTTGATGCTTCTTATCATTTTACAAAATTTTTTTTCTTGTTCCTGGCATTCCTTGCCAGCTTCACTTCATTCAGTTCATCAGAACTCCAACGTAAGTCTTTTTGGTACCATGCTTTTAAGATTCTTCCTCTGTTATCTGCTCTCAAGTCCATCATCTTCACATATGTTTTTGAATTCAAGTTGATTGATGAACTCCCTCTTGGACTCTTTAGATAAATTCTCATTTTCCTTCTCATCGGATTTTTTTTTTCTTAAACTTATGTTTTTAGAATTTCATTCTTGAATTTCCTGCCCACCCCAAGCCAATGGCCTGTGTAGAACTTTAGTCCATAAAATCTCATTTATCCTTTCTCTTTACCCTTTGGAATCTGTTCTCCCCAAATTTAGGGTACCTGTCAGTAGACACCTGGCATTTCTTCCTTTTTTTTATCATGAAGTCTAACATGAATTGTTATTTCCTTCCAGATTCTTATTTTAGCTTATTCTTATTCCTTGCGAGTCAGAATCAGATCTAGAATGACAATCATTTCCTCTACCTTTTAAAGGCTCATTATCATTAAAGCAAGTCATGGAATTGTTATAGGGCCTTCTTTGGTCAGAAAGTGAGCTCCAGCAGAGGTCCAATTATTGAACTCCCCCAGCATGACAATGTGATGTTCACATGCCAAGCTTGAGATAGCTTTCCCCATTTATTCATCTAATTGATTCCTTTTGAATAAGATGCAATATACCTTTTTAGAACCATATTCCAGTCATGGGTCTCATCCCACCAGTTGTTAGTGGCATGGGAAAATATCCTCCCCTGAGCCAGGATGTCTAATTCATTTTGCTCAATTCTCATACATTATGTATTTGTTGGTAGACATCTGAAGCAATGGGTTTTGTTGCTGGCTCTTTGATTTTTTGAGTTTCTGGTTTTATCTACTGCTGTTCCTTTTCCTGCATTGTGACTTCTGTCTGTTTCAGGAGTTCTTAATCTTTTTTAGTTTCATGGGCCTACGTAGCAGTCTGGTAAAGTCTAATCCTATTATAGTTTGTTGCCTACAATCATTACTGAAGAAAATGCTAAATTTCAGTTGGAGGTCAGTAAAAATTAAGATGTAGTTTTTTTTTCCTTCCATGTATGTTTGAGGGAATTTTTTCCTCTTTTCTCTTTTTTTAGCATAAGACTCTTTTGATTAGTTTTGCAAGACTCCAGGCAAATTCATTCTTAACAGCCTTAAAAAAAATCAAAGTATGCTCCATCTCTGGCCAGAAGCATGTCCTACTACTATTGTAAACTGGAGTCCAATAATCTAAATCCCAACCTGAAGAGCAGTTCTCTTCTCAAGGCTGCCTTTTTCTCTTTTCAAGCCCTTTCTTCTATAGGCCAGCATTCTCCTATGCCTCTTTAGAACTGTCTTTTTTGTTCTCACATTGAAGCTTTTTCCCATTTTTTTTTAAGCAACACTTCCTTCTGCCAGGTAATTGGAAAAGTAGAGAGACAATTCTCCAGCCTCTTTGCCTTCTCTTCTAGGATGAAGACCAGAATGCATTTAAGTCATAGATAACCAGTGCTGCCCACTGTGAAGGTTGTTGCAAAATTCTTCTTGTTCTCCATACTTATTGGAACTGAGATTCTGAGCCCCATTTCCCCCCTTCTTGCTCAGTAACTGCTGGAGAGTTTGCTAGTATCTGATCTATAGAATTTCCAAATAAAGTTATTGTAAACGTTTCATCTTCTTTCTCCCCTCATCTCATATAAAGAGGTTCTCATTAACAAGCTGATAAAAGTTCACACTTACTTTAAATACATTGAAACTGTTATATCTTTAATTGCAATATAATCTCCCAGGTAACACCTTTATGATATCTGAGATAGAGTCATGAAATTTATTATCTATATTCTAGCTCTCAGAGGCAGCTAGGTGGCACGGTGGATAGAGTACTGGGTCTGGGTTCAAATCTAGCCATAGACATTTAGACACCTAATAACTCTGTGCCCTTTGGCAAGTGACTTAACTGCTGTCTGCCTCAGTTTCTTTAGCTGTAAAATGAAGGTGATAATAGCACTTTTCAAATTTGTTGTGAGGATCAACTGAGATATTTGTATTGCATTTAGCACAGTACTTGGCACATAGTATAAGAGTTTAATAAATGCTTGTTGCCTTCCTTCTTATGTTAAAGACACAAAAACAAAAGAAAATATAGCTGACCTTTAATCAGAATTTTTCCCAAATATATTTAGTCTTAGATTTATTTTATATTAATAGATACTGTTTTAGGTTATTATTATAAATAGTAATTATAATGATAGCTAACACATTATCGGTATATGTGGCTAAGTGGATACAGCTCTGGGCCTTCTAGGCCCAGAGAAAGATCTGAGTTCAGACATTCACTAACTGTGTGACCCTGGACAAGTCACTTAGCCTTAATTTGCCTTAATGTGCTGGAGAAGGAGATGACAAACCTCTCTAGCATCTTTGTTAAGAAAGCCTTATATGGTCACAAAGAATAGTATCTGAATGAATAACAAATATAGTGTCTATACTATGCGTCAGACACTGTGCTGAGTGCTTTACAAATATTATCTCATTCTGTCCTCACAACATCCCTGTGGGGTAGGTGCTAAGAAACCCAAGCTTAGAATAGTAACACATTATATGAGGTAAAGTCTCAGTATTGAAATTCACTGTGAGAGAGGATAAGCAGGAGAAAGGGAGAGAATTTTTTATTCAAAATTTGTTTTAATGAATGTCAAATCTTTTTACATGTAATTGGGAAATAACAAAATAAATATTTTTTAAAAAATTCAGTGTAAAAATTTTAACTGTATTGGAAACCAGTGTTAGAAAGGATTACATCTTCTGCCTGATTAAATGTACCTCCTTGGGGTAGAAATCGGGTGATAGATGAAGAATATCCCTGTGTAAATATGTATGTGTACATTTCTATTTCTCTCTTTCTGTAATATTGACAAGTTATGTGTTGCTAGTCCAAACTAAACTGGATTAATTAATACTAACTAACTCTTCCATAGTATCTTTCTTAGTCCCTGACTTTTAGTATGTATGGACTACATCTGATTTTATTGGTTATAGCAGCAGTAGAATCCACATGCCACTACAATGTGGTTTTATATCCTCTCATGCAACAGTTTTCCTTCATCTTACCTCTAATCATCAATAGAAAGAAAACATGCCCAAGCTTGTGAGTAACTTTTCAAATTCAAGATAGAAAAGCAGATTAGATGAGTTTCATTCCCAACACAAGAAACTTTTATATTCATTCTAGTATTAAAAACAAAATAGGAAACTTGCTGCACATGCACCTTCTTCCTAGAGGGATACGACAAATAAACAAATAATTATAAGGGAGACTGAATTCTTGCCATGAAAACTTGAGATTAACATTTTTTATTTCCTTCCTGCAGACACACATCGTTTTTACCCACTCTTCCATTTTATGATCTCATCATTTAGCTTCCCTTTTCTTCTCCCTTTCCCACTTTTTTCCTCTTCTTTGTTTTCTTTAGAGAAAAATTGATGTATTTACCAATGAATTTGCCATAGTTATATGTAGAAAAAATACCCCTTAGAAGTTTTCAGTTGTTTTTCAGTTTTTCTTGGCAAAGATACTCGAGTGGTTTGCCATTTTCTTCAGCTCATTTTACAGATGAAAAAAACTGAGGCAAATAAAGTTAAACAACTTGCCCAGGGCCATACAGCTAGTGAGTGAGGTCACATTTGAACTCAGGATGGGTCTTCCCTACTCACCTACCTACCTTAGAATAAGTTTCTGGTAACTTGTATATTTTGAGTAAAATTTGTCATAAATGTTTGAAAGTTCTCCATCTTTTATTTCGTTAAAGTTATTCAAGTTATTTTTTAAAGGAAAGGAGAAGTTTGAAATGGGGATAAACTCCTACCATGTACTCAAACAGACTTTCAGTTGCTCAGATCATTTTGATCCATATAGCTTTGGGAGGTGGGGGTGGGGATATATTTAATATTTTAACTTCTTCTCTATCCCTCCCTCCCTAAATTGCTTCTGTTGTGCATTGCAGCTTGTTTTATAATAGTAGCCTTCGTAAACTGCTAGTAGGACATAACCAGCTAACCAGGCTACCAGAGAGACTAGAGAGAACCCAGGTTGAGGTCCTGGATGTTCAGCACAACCAGCTTGTCGAGCTACCACCCAATCTCTTGATGAAGGCTGACAGGTAAGGAAGCAACAGCAGCAGCCAGTGCTTTCATTTACATTAAGATTTTTGTGTGCATGACGGCAACGGTGAATATTATGGAGGGATTGGGAGGGGTGGATGGAGGTGTTTTGGAGGGGAAGTGGTTTGGAGACCACAACTAACATTCTGTCTTTTGTGTGGTCTTTGGGTACACTAGATGATCTTCAGGATGGAAACCAAATACAGTTGCCTAAAGTTTTGCTTTTTCAGGAGCTTATCACCTCATTTGACTTGTGTGAACCTTCTGACTTATCTTTCAGTTTTATACTGTGTTTGTGCACAGATGCTGCAAATGTGCTCTCTTTCTTAAAACCAGTGATATTATTTTCTCCTGCTTGTTACCCATCAAGGGCCTACATTTACTAATTTTGCTCCTTTCCCAAAAATACAGCATAAACATGGTTCTGCTAGAAATAGGCCACATAACCTATGTGTAACAGAAAACTCTTGAGCGACATTTAGAGAAGTGTTAAACTGTGTGTATAGGTACCTGTGGGGACAGGGCATAAACTAGAGATTCTAAATGTGCTTTTGTGTTTGAACAAAAGCTTGTGGTGCTATTTAGGGCACCTCAGTCTTAGCTTCCTTATATTGTAGCTCTTCTGCAGCGATACATTTGTGACTTTTGGTGATGGATGTAGATTGATTTAGAAGAGTGCCTGAGTCGTTTGCCCATTCCTATGTGTTTTGAAGCATTTGCCTCAATTTACATATGTTGTCTTCATTTGGAAGAAAAAAGATGTCCACTTACAGAGAATTTAAAGCATTTCTGACTCTTTGTTTATTTAAACATTGCTAGGTTTTTATGAGTTATTGCTTTATGTGGAATCTTTCTGTATGGAATAATATATACCAGACTTAGAATTTCTAAGCTATCCTTGCCCCAAAGTGGATGGAATTTGGCAAACATCTCTTATGCCTCACCTGTATATGTGATGTATTGTGCTATGGTAGGCATTAGCGATACAGAGGTTAAACCAACCCTATCTCCTGTGTCAAAGAACTTACAATCGAGTTGATGGGATAGACATGTCCACTGAAAGTTGTCATACAGGCTATAACATAAATATAAAGGAGAGGTCCAAGCAGAGTAGTATCAGGGATATAAAAGGGAGACTTCACTTAGAGCTGGGGAAATCAGGGGAAGTTTAATGGAAGAGTGGGCCTTACAGGATTGAAATTCATTAATAACTCCAGAATTCAAGTGATGGTGTGAAGCAAAGGCATGTGAACAAGAGGAGGAGACAGCATTGAAAAAGAGTGAACAGTAAATATTTGTTAGAACAGGAGTGACAGCAGGGATAGGAAAGATTGGAAAAGGCAAATTGAAGAGGACCTCACATGCCAGGGTAGGAACTTTATACATTTTTCTATAGGTAGTGGGGAACCATTAAAGATTTCTAAGCAAAAAAGTGATTGATATAATCTCCATGTAGCATTGTGAAGGATACATTGGAAAGACAAGATACTAAAAGCAATGCCACCAACAGTCCAGGCCAGAGGTGATAAGGACCTGAATTAAGATGGTTGCAGTGGGAATGGAAAGGAGGGGATTGAGAGTTTGGGATGAACTGATTCTTCCTTTCCTTTCACTGCCCAGACCTAAAGAGGATTCTAAGGTTTTAAGCCCGGGTGACTGGGAAACATAATGGCAAACTGAATTGATAACATTCTCCTCAGGGCTCCGGCACTGTCTGCCACATTCATACTAAATTGTACAAAGTGTTGGTGGCCTGAAAGAGTTAATTTGCTACCCACCCTCAACTCTCATACCAAAAGCTATCAATGGCCTCACATTCCACCAAAAGTAAAGCTTAGAATGCGTATTAATTTGGCATTTACAACTTTCTCCATTCTGATGCCATCCCACTTTGCCTTGTCTCACATCACTCCCTGTCACATGCCTTACACTACAACCATAGAATGGGTATTGCCATTTCTTTAACGTGACCCTCACTTCCTACCTCCATATCTTTGTCCATGCCATTTCTTATGCCTAGAATGCTCTTGATCTATCTCACTGCAGCATTCCCATGTACATGTACATGCCCATATATATGTATACACATGCATACATATACGCAAACATACACACGTATATGCATGCACAGAACACATACATACACTATCTCTGTTAAAATCCTGTGCGTCTTTTGAGACTAAACTGAGGTGGGCACCCAAGGGTTTCTATCCATCTCCCCACTGTCAGTGGAGAGTGCCTTTCCCTCTGCTTGCCCTGAACAGAACAGTTACTTGCTTAGCATCCAGTCTTTATTGAATTCAGGCTATAGCAATAGTCAGATCCTCCTTAAGATGCCAGGGTTTCTGCAGCTGGTGCAGCAGGAATTAAAAAGCAGCCCCTTGAGTCATCTTTTTGATGGAACTGCAGATTTAAAACCATGATTTCCAAAGGGTGTTTGCCATTTTCTTAGCCAGACATCCAGTTTTACATTGGGCTTTTTTCTTTACCTCTCAATTTTCCCTGTTGTAGCAGGTCTGAGTATGATCTTTATCATCTTAATTGCTTGATTTTCTAAAGTGTTAAAACTTTCAGGTGGCATCCATTGAATAATTTTGCTCTACCTTGAAAGCAGAACAGCAGTTGACTTGTCCAGTAGCCAAGTAGACAGCCAAGCTATTTCTGTCTTCTTGACTTTTAATGATAATGCCTTCCTAAAGGTGGATCAGATGTTTGAAGTATTCACACTGCTTTTATGGTAGATCATTTGGCTAATGATTTTGCTGCCTTTATTTAGCTTTGAATGTTGTTTTATTTTAACTTGCATTTCAGTAATGCTCAAACTGTAGAGACAGATGCATGAAGTGTGATGGGCCATATGTTGCTGAGGATTTGGCTGTGAGTTTGTATCTTTTGATCAGGATAGGATTTAGTTCTGTTGATTGAACTAGAAAATAGTCCAATCTGGATCATATTGGCATGGATCTCTCTCTTCCCATCTCCCATTCACTTGATGGTTAGGATTTTCTTGGCTGAATATAAGACCAGAGGGACCTTCAGTTAATCAGTTCAGTTTTTACCAGCAGATGCTGCTGGGAAAGTAGGTAATTCCTAAGGGTCACTAGAGTGTGTTAGGCACTGCCAGGGGCACTGCCGACCTTCTGCTCCATACCTGTATTCTGGGAAGTGACTGGCCTCCTGTCCAGTCTGTGTCTTAACTTTCATTTGATGACTGAGTCATTTCTTCTGGTGAAGTCAATTCAATTTACTAGGATGGGTTGACTGATCAAACAGAAATGAACAATTTAAAGTGGGCGGGGGGAGTGGGAGGGAATGGGAGAGTATAGAATCCTGCTGCAGTTATAGTTATACATGGAGATATAGATTCGTTGCTATATTGTTTTCCCTAAAATGTCTCTAAATCCTCTTTTTGTGTGGAGGAGATTAAAAACATATTTTAATCTTTTACACAGATAAATTAATATATACTAACCTATCTAGATATATGTTGTTAATTTATATATTTAGATCCTAGATAGTTAATCTGAATATTAATTTATAATCTATAGCTAGTGTAATCTATGTCTTTACATGTAATTTATAGCTAATATAGTCTATATCTTTATATAATAGATTTATGCATCTTTGTAGATATAGATATGATAGTCCATTTTTAATCCCCCCATCACAAAGATAGAATTAATATATTTGAAATTTCTGGGGAAAATGACATTCAATACAGGTATCTGTATATCTGCATAGATATGCAGATACATGAGTATATTTATCCCCTTACCACAAAGATAAAATTTAAAGATATATAGATATGTGGAAATGGGATATGGTTATGTAGACATATAAAAATTTGTTTTTCTCCCTTTACCACAGGGATGGGATATAAAGGCATTTCTGGGAAATTATATATATATTATATATAAAAGCAGCAGGGCTGTTGTGTGTAGGGTTTTATAGTTAGGGGACATATAAAAATGTAGAGGGGAGGGAGCCCTATGTTTACCCCTTTCAATGCATTGGGATAATTTATAACTACTGTTGACTAGATTGGTGCTGATTGAGAGGAAGCCAGCCAGTTATAGAAGACATAGGTACTTGAGAAAACAGGCCTAATACCTTCCTCCTCCAGACCCCTCATTCAGCATAACAAGCTTGGCTTAGGTAGCAGTTTGGGGGTAAAGGTTGTATGTTACTGTTGTAGAAACACTCCTGAATCCTTAGACTGCTGTTCAGTATGCCATTATGAGAGAGGTAAGTCTTCCTGCTGGAGCCAGGTTATCCCTAAGTGGGACAGTGCCAACAAATGCCCCATTGCACTTAAGGCCCTGGAATGGAAACCATTCTTGGTTTTGTGCTTAAGTATCCTTAGAGTGCTCATCCTCTTCACCATCCTCAAACCATAATTTACTTACGATAAAACACTGATTAAAGTCTTGGAGAATGTGGACATTTAGTTCATTGCCTCCTGACTATCATTCAGGTCAGATAAGTGATTTGAAGGGAAAGGCTGTTGTAGTGGCTTCCTGTAGAAGATGGCACTGTAGTTGACCTGTAAAGGAAACTAGAGATTCTGAGGGTTGTAGATTGGGGGGAGGGAAATATTTCAGCCATGGGGAACAAAGAAAACAAAGGTGGTAAACAAGTATTGGTTATAAGGAACAGGAAGAGAGCCAGTCTGTGGTGGGGAAGGAAGGGAGTCATACCAGACAAGTACATGGAGGCCCCTCGAAAAGCCAAACATTGGAGTTTTTTATAATTTATGCTGGAGATGTTAGGGACCCACTAGAGCTTGTTGAGTAAGGGATAACATGGTTAGATCTGAGCTTTAGATTCATACCTTTGGCAAATTTGTGAAGATTAAATTTTCCTAGGAATTAGAACTGTCCAAAAGAGGATGATCTTTCTTAAGAAGTAGTGAGTTTCTTCTCACTTTGAGGAAAGACTCAACACACACATGCCATTGTGTTGTCGAGGAGATATTTGTTGAGATACAGGTCAGACTTAGTTCTTTAAATCCTCTTTAATGCTGAAATTCTCTTAATCTGTTCATTTTACAGCTGCTCTTCAAGACCTAAAACTTCCAGATATCAGAGCAAATAATCTTAGCCTTGCCCACTCGGGCTCTTTGGTGAAGGCAGATTGAATTACTTCTTTTGAGAGAAAACAGATTTGAAGATTTCTGAGCCCCATGTCCTGGCCAGTAATTTGGTTCTTTTACTTTGAGAAAATTCATAGAAGCATAGCTCTAGAAGGACAGGATTTTAGAACCAGAAAGAATCTTAGAGAATATCTATTCTAATATCTATTCTTTTGTGTCGTGTATTCCCTGGATAATCTGATAAAGCCTAGAGATCTTTTCTCAGGGGTATTAAATGATTAAATAAAATACATAGCATTAACAAGGAAGTCAATTGCGCAGACATAAATTTATCGAAATCATTTTGAAAACCAAGCTCACAGATCCCAGTTGAAGCAGCCCTAAATGCCCAGCACTTGCTTTGCACATGAGCTAATCTGAGACCCTCTTACATTCTGACTTGGTAGCATAAAAGACATCATCAAGGAGCTACGTCTGGAGAGGAAGGTGGGCCGTAATGGGATGTGGATTGCAGGAGAGGCTACATATTGTTTTGGTATCCATAAAATATTGAAGGAAACAAGCAAATTGGATACATTCTTTAAGGATGATTTACGGAAATACGTTAGAATGTGAGCCTGTTGAGGGCTTTTTGTTTCTCTAGCATCATGCCAGGCACATAGTAGGTTCTTTAAGTAGGTTTTTGTTGTGTTTTGATGCAAGGGAGAAAAAAATCAGAAATCATAATTATAGCTAGCATTTATGTAGCAATTTAAGGTTTATAGAGCGCTTTATGTAGGTTACCTCTTTTGAGTCTCATGGCAACCTTGTGAGATAGGTGCTAATAATATCTCCATCTTACAGATGAGGAAACTGAGCGAGAGAGGCTAAGTGATTTAATCCAGGGTCAGACGGCTATTTAGTAAATAGATGTAGCAGGATTCACACTCCGTTCTTTCTGACTCCCAACACTCTGTACACTTTGCCACCTGAATGCCCCCAGGAGAATGAACAGACGCAAAGATTTTCCATCTGCATCAAGGGAAAGAAATTGTGGATTCATTGAAATAATAGGGGGATGAACTAAAGCAGTTAACTCAAGCTATGATCTAGGGCTAAAATAAATTAGGTTGCCATAATGTTTTTATTATAATTGAAAATACATCTCCAGGACTACAGTAGTGCTGCCACAGCTGCCAGTATGTTTAGCCATAATAGGCCACCTTTCTTTTTCATAGCTTCTATTTCATAGAATCATAAAGTCTCAGAATTAGAGGGTAGCTCAGAGGTCATCAAGTCTGAGCCACACTTGAAAATGCCTTGTTCAAATCCCTGTCAAGTGGTGATCCATGCAGCTGCTGCTGAAACCCTTAGTAATGGAAAGCTTACCACCTCCAAGGCAGCCCAGGGCACTTTAGTGTGGCCCTGATTATTAGAAATTTTCTCCTGAAACTGAAATCTGTGTTTCTGCAATTTAGGAAGAATAGATTTGCAGATGGAATGGATTTGAGAGGTAATCTAGTCCAGTTTCCTTGTTTTACAGATGAGGGAACTCAATGAGAAATCAAAATGACTTGTCCCTAGTGTCATAGGTAGTTATTATCCAAGCTGGGATTCCAGCTCAGCTCCTCGGATTCCAAATCCAGCACTCTTTCCACTGCATCTCGATGTACTATTACCTCTAAGATAAAATATGAGCTTAACTTGGCCATTTAAGGCCTTCTACAACTGCTTCTAACCTGTATTTCTAGCCTTATTCCACATTAATACTGTGCACACTAGGTTCTAACTGACCAACAAGCTCTTGACTGATTTTGAAATTTCTCCCTTCCCCTCCCCTCTTATCTCTCCCATTTTATCTTTCTCCTTAAGAGTCACACCAAAATCATCTTCTGAAGGTCAGCTCTGGTGCCTTTTCTGTTCTCTGCTACATCCCCAGGAGGAAGTGCCTTCACCTTCCTCAAATTTCCCTGCTGTGTGTTGCAAGCAACTATCTTCCTTCCCCCACCAGTCCCTCCCCCAGAGCTCATCATTGTTCATCATTGTGTCCCTAAGACTTAGCACAGTGCCTTACACATAGAGTTTAATTAATTATTTTTTCTAATATACAAGTTTTGTTAATTTGAAGTTTACTATCTCTAACATTTAGATTTTTACCCCATAAGGTAGAGGAGGTATGAAAATAGTAGTCTATCAGAGCCAAAATATAGGTTTAGTCTTTTTGTTTTTTTGTCATGTCTGACTCTTTGTGACCCCTTCTGAGGATTTTTTGGCAAAAATACTGGAGTGGTTTGCTATTTCCTTCTCTAGCTCATTTTACAGATGAAGAAACTGAGGCAAATGGTTGCCCAAGGTCATACAACTAGCAACTGAAATCATATTTCAACTCAGGAAGAGAATTTTTCTTGGCTCCATGCCCGGGGCTGTATCCACTCTGCCACCATTATTGAAACAGAGCAAGACATTGACATCGAAGACATTCACATATGTGTAGGATGTTTGATAATCCTGATGGGCCAGTTTAGTAAAATAAGCCAAATTCTGTTGCTTCACATCCACTCACTGTTGGTGGTGGGAAAAGTAGTGAAGACTATAAAGTCAGGAAAGTAAAAGACAAGATTTAGCCCTAAGACTTTAAAATGAGCAAGAGTGGTAAACTACTTAAGGAAAATCTCATTGAGCCAGAACAGATGAACAGAATGTGCCAAGGAAGAAGAATACAGCGACTTAGAAAGCAGGAAATGGATTTGTCTCATTTCTGTTGTTGCTGGCTATTTTCCAAATGCTTCAGGGCAGGAACTGTGACTGAGCGTGTATGCTGAGTGTAAGAAACATCACACTTTTTGTTAAGCAGACTTTTTTGGAGGTGAGTACCATGCAATTTATGAAGTTATTTATATGTGATACACACTGGTCTTGATGGTATATGAGTAATATACTACTTGACCTGTGGTGGCATTAAAAGTACTCTAAAACTGTTCTTCAGAAAAAATACAAATAATAATGGGGGGAAAAAGAACATTACGTAGCTGATAAGAATCCATCGCTATGAATTTCGGAATTACTAGAGATCTTTGGTAGGCCCTCAGTAAATATTTGATGATGATGGTGATGTAAGGCTTGTGAAACCACAGTATTAAACTTGACTTGATTAAGCATTTTTCCTCTTTTGTAACCTGGTAGGCCGCAGATGCATCTTGATTGATTGTTGTGAGATTCTGTATCTATGCAATAGATAGATACCCTGGTTTTTCAAAATTAGTCACCCTGTAATTTTGGCCTTTTGCAAACACTGGTGTGCTGGAATGTGGCTGCTTTTTCCTTTTGGATTAGTTTGCGAGTTGGCTTTAAGGCTTTATATCTAATTTTAGCAAAAATGGGGTAGGCTGATGTGATGGGATACAACTCTTGGCACACAAAGCAGTTTTAAAATACTATTTCCAGTAGCCATTGTGAGGGAAGTGCTAGGGTTATGGATATTCCTTCATGATGCATTGAGTCGAAAATATACTTCAAAGAATGGTAAAGGACTTCTTCGGGGGAACTTGGGGAAAAAGGAAGCCTGCATGAACAGAGCAAAAACTTGGTTTTCCATCAGGAGGAAAGGATTCAAAATAGAAAAGACTTGTTTATTCCAGCTAACTAGTTATATGATAATATAATACGTAGACCATTAAATCTACTTAGTTTGTTTTCTGCCAAAAGATGTGGGGAGGAGGGCATTTTGTGCTTCCAAGGGGATGGAGGATATTGGGGTTTTTAAAAACATTGTAATCACTGCTCTCTTTCAGGTCAATGGTACGCTTCTTTGACTATTAACGAGCAGTGATTAAGGCAGGCTTATTCATTTCAAATGGAGTCCTCTGGAATTGGCTGACTAAAAGCTAGCTAACCCAGTTTCACTTCCTGGAGGGGGCTCTCCCTCCCCTCCATTTTTCATAAAAAGAATACATAGTTACATAATTGTAGTGGGCAAGAATCAACATGATAGGACTATGAATCTTTTTCAAAATAAGTTTGCTTTTTTTATCCAGAAGCTGTGAAATATTTATAAATTCTTTTAGTAGTCTGGTTGGGAGGTATCTTGTTGTCAGTGTTGCATTGTTTTCCAAATACACTTCAATTTATGTTTTATCTCCCTTTCTGTCTTTTTAAAATCAGGGGAAAGGAAATAAACGTTTAATAAGCACCTACTCTATGTCAGCCACTGTGTGAAAATGCTTTACAGATATTATCTTATTGGATTCTCACAACGTTGTGGGAAGTAGGTACTATTATTAAACCCACCTTACAGTTGAGGAAGCTGAGGCAGACAGAAGTTTAGTGACTTATCACAGAGCTAGCAAGTGTCTGAGTTCAGATTTGAGCTCATGCCATCATGATGCCAGAGCCAGTGCCCTATGCACTGTTTTAGCTGCCTAAAATAATCCTCTTTCCATGTGACTGCATACATCCTAATCAGTTAATCTTAAAGAAATTATCTTAATGGCTTCCCCTTCCACGCAAGTAGTCTAGTCCCATGATGTTTCAGGGTGCTTCAAATTTAGGAGAAAAAGAAAGATTTTTTAAGTAGTTCTTGGTTCTTAGTTTTTAGTTGGCATGATATGTGTAAGCTCAATAGTAAATAGCATGGGAACTTAAAGAAAATTATATGTGACCAGTCTTGATGTTGAAATTAATCTCATTCCTCTTTGAGGCCAATTTTAGAATTTGTAGCAATGCAAGTTTGTTTTTTCCACCACAGCACACTCTACAATAATAATTTCCCATGGGTTTTTTTATGGTCTGTATAGCCTTTTCAAGCTTCCTTATTTGTTTTTTTTTTTCCTTAAGTCATCTGAATAGATGTTTCACTAGTGGGAATTATTCTATTTTGAGAGGGCAGCTGTTTCCCTAAATGAGGTTATGATATAGTGGGAAGAGCACTAGGTTTGGAGTCAGAGGGATGAAATTCAAATCCTGTCTCTCCACATTTTATTACCTGTGCTGTATACGGCCTGGAACATACCATCTTCTCTTGCTGGACCTCAGGTCCCCTCTGAGGGATTGGAATGAATGACCTGTGTGGTCCTTCTCATTCTAAACCCTAATAGTGCTATAAGTAATGTGAGAATGATTAAATTAGTGGATTATTGCCTTGTTATCCCCTCAATCTGAAGCTTTCATTTTACCTAGCTATATAAAGATGGCATGAATAAACATACTTTTACCTTTCACGTACAGTCCTCATAGACATCCCTCACTCTCCCTTCTCAAAAGAGACTCTGCACCCTTCTTCCATATAAGACATAGTCGAGGAGTGCAGGATCTGTGATGCTCAGGCTCTTTGAAAACACTGGCAGAAAAGGTCAAAGTTCATTTTAGAATCTAGATAGAACTTCTATGTGTTTTAATCCTTATAAGAAAAGTATTTCCTGAAAGAGAATAGGTCCCTGCCCTGTCCTTCCCTTATCTTTGGAATGCTTTGTTCCTTAACTCTTTAAAATCTGGTAGACAGCAGTGACTTTCTGATGAGATTCCGGTAGACCCAAGGTTTTCTGACCCTTGTGAGCTTGTGAGAATGGTCTCTCTACTACTTAATGCCCTCTCCCTTTTCAATGACCCTGTTCCTCTTAGGGATCCCACATGCTCTGATTTTTAACTTTATGTAAGTAGCTGTATATTCTGATCCACAATATAGACTCTAACTTTACTTTGGAACTGGGACTCTAAAAAGGAATTCTGGGCAAAATTTGAAAATTTCACATCCCATTGTTTCAAAATTGTACTTTCCTGTGTGTTAGTGTCCACTGAAGGTTTTGAGCTTTTACTGTGAACTTACCACAAAATAAATATGTGCTGTGAAGAGTGGAATTAAAAAATATCCTTCATTGTGTATTCCCAGTGCATCTTTTGCCTGAGGCTGCTGCGTACTTCATCTGATTCTGGCCTCTGCTTGTGTCTCACCCTTTTTTATTAGTTGACCAAAGTGAGGTTTGTTCCAAATCCATTATTTAGCATTTTGCATTTGCCTATATGGCTGACAAGAACTTTTCCCAAAAAGAATTAACTTAATTTAAGGTATTCTAGGAAGGAGTATTAAAATAAAATTTGATCTTTTTCTTTTCAGTCTGTCAAGAAACAAAATGACAACCATGAATCTTAAAATTGATGTATCTTCTCTAAATATTAAAATATTGCATTGAAAATATGAGTAGAGATACATGATTGTAGTGAGTGAATAGCAGAATCGTTGTATTCTTCGTCATTTTCTTGTAGGGTAATCTGATACCTACTCTTTATTATCACCAAAAAGAATGCTTTATTCAAAATAAGCAACTATTTACCTTTCATAACTCAGAACTTCAGTTCCATACTTGGGAAGGTTAGGTGGAAGCATGGGTAGGTGAGATGGTCTCTTACACTGACTAACTTCTAATTTAAACATTCAACTTAAATTAAGATTTATATCAGCAGGTAGTTTCTATAGCAAGTTATAGTAGAACCTCAACTAATGCGAATGTTCCATAAATGAAACTTAACCATTTCCACGAATAGCTGAGAAAATACAACATAGAAATTAATAATACTAATCACTAATGTCAGCATCCTTAAAAACTCATAAGATATGGTTGTTTTCCCATGGAGATGGATCTTTCAAGCTAAAAAATAGTTTTATTGTCTGTCTGTCTTTTTCTAATCTTCCTTCCAGAGTAGAACATTAACTGAAAACACTTATTTGAAAATAAGGAAAAGAGAGGAATATCTAAATGTTTGTGCTTGTAAACTTAAGGTAGTATTTTTACCAAATTCTTGCAACATTTAAATGTATACATTTATATTTTTTAAAGCATTATACCTGATAGTCCTGGCAAAAGACAAGATTTATATCCATAGGCAAATGTTAGAATTTAGTTCATCATGCTTTTTTAGAAATAAGTATTTTGCTGTACTCCCTTGATACCAGAAGGGCATGAGGAGTGGAGTTCAGAGTGAGGCTAGTTGCTGCAATCTGGCTTTAAACTGTTCTTTTGGTATGGACACTTAATGAAGACAGATTTAATGCCCAATAGCTGCCTGAAAAAAACATGAAATTCTTTTTAATGCATGGTACTTTTCCCCTAAATTTTTAATAGTACCCCACTGCCTTTCAAATAAAGCTTGATTTTTCTTAGTTTTAGTATTTATAATCTTTATAATCTGGCACCCATCCACCCCTCCAGCCTTATCTCAAATTTTCCCCTTAAAGAAAAATCATATTAAGATCCTTAAACTCACCGCACACCCTCTTGTGTCCATGCTTTTGCCTATGCTTGTAATGAAATGCTCCTCTCCCTTTGCCCCTTCATGACATAGCTCAAACAGCACCCACTCCACCAAACTCTTTCTTCACTTGAACTTCCCTTTAAGAGCATTTTGTTTTATTCCTTCCTCATGTCCTTCACTGTCTACTTTGTATTATATTAGTTTACATGTACGTGAGTGTCTCAGCTCCCTTCAGAGATTGTAAGATCCTTATGACCCATGACAGGGTCTTTGTCCTTTACCAGCTGGCACAATGTCTTATCAATGGGAAGGAGCAGCAACAGCAGCAGCATTTTATGGTTTACAAGCATAAATATTAGTATCTTGGTTTTGTAGTTGTAGAAACTGAAATTCAAGTAACATGAATGACTTGCTCAGGGTCACACAGTTGATACCAGAATGGAACTCAGGGCTGCAAATGAATGAATGAAACACCAAATGTTAATCACCTTATGACTGTAACTAACACAGGAAAATATTTATAAAAGTGACTTTTTAAAACGTTTTTCTCTGGTTGGAAATCTTCAGAGAGCCAGATTTAAAAGCATACAGTATAGCTTCGGTTCTTTTTCTGAGTATTCCCAAATTCCCATTTGGGTCTTTTTCTCTTGAGAAAATGATGGTTACTTGAAGGTTTGGTTTACCTGAGTGTCATAACCAAAAAATGTTGACAGTGAGAAGGGACTTCAGAAATCATATAGTTTAGCCCCTTCCTTTGTTAGAATGAGATTAAAAAACTTCGAGAGGTGGTGTGTATTACTGATTAACACAGACATTTCTATATTCTGATTTTACAGCCTGAGATTCCTAAATGCATCTGCCAACAAACTGGAAACCATTCCTCCAGCCGCTCTTTCAGAAGAGACAAGCAGCATCTTGCAGGAGTTGTACTTGACCAACAACCACCTCACTGACAAATGTGTGCCCTTGTTAATAGGACATCCTCACTTGAAGATTCTACATATGGCCTATAATCGGCTTCAGAGTTTTCCAGCAAGGTAGGAGGGGAAGTCCTTCAAATTACGCCTTTAATTACACTTTTTAAAATATAGTCAGTCCAGAGTAGAAAGTATAGTAGTCCTACAGAGAAACCAAAGATGTATGATTAAAAAGATAAATAAACCTAACTATGTTTCTGTCCTCTAATCGTTTAAGTTTGATTAGCCACCTTTGCTTTATACGTTGACTTTATGCAAGTCAGTCCTCTAACAGGCTTGATCAGAGCATGATTGGATCTTAACACAATACATTGGAATTTTGAGGAGAGAGTTCTCATGCCAGAAGTTCTTCACATTGATGAAAACACATCTTGAACTTCCTCCCCCAGAAACAACCAATCAACCAACAGATCTGTTTCTTTCTCTAATCACATTCTGCTTTTGTTTATTTTTTATCAGCCAAATCCATTAACATCCTTCTAACTATTATTCCACTTCTGATAATGAGACTATAAATCAGGGACATAAGGGCTATCATATAACTGCTACTTCTGTATTTATTCACAAAGGCATAGTATGGTGTCTAATTTATTCATTGAAATGACCTTATTTGTCGAAATTCAAATAATTTGTGATTACTACCAGAGCTAAAGCTTTTATATTTATGACTCTCTTACGTTTAAATGCAACAGTATTAAAAAAATTTTTTTCTTAGTTTTAAGTATGTATACATACTGAATCCTGTATGAATGATTTTACTCTGGTACCTTCTTACTGAGATGGACTCATTAAACAAGTTTGGACCTTGTATACACCTACATATCAAAGAAACATCTTTTGGGTCTTAACATTTTGTACTATATTTAATTGCAGCATTTAAATTGTACCCAAATTAAAATTGTTGCTGGCTTCTGTGTTCTACTACCATTGAAGATGGTCCATTTTAAGCCTGAGTTATATATTATTTTTCATGGTATTGCCTACCATTAAATATTGATGACCATGACATTTTTCTTACTCGTCTAATAGAAATGCTATCTTAAGCTAAAGTCATAAAATCATACAATCATGTAATAAGAGACATGAAAAAAATCATAGCACCATCCAGTGCATCCTCCTGCCCTTACACTAGTGAATTTGTAAGCCATTCAGGACAAACACACATATGTTCTCTGGTGAAGATCTCTAGTGTTAGAGGCTTAACTCACTCAGTAGCCTCATTTCTTCATGAATCTGCAATTTTTATCAGTTATTTTCATTCCAGCAGTTTTGATTGCAGCACCTCTACAACTTGGGCTTCACAGGTTGGTTTTGCTGAAATGGGTCATGGCCTGGTGGTCAGTCCTCTGATGATGACTTATCCTGAATTTACCTAGACTGGTCCTCAGATGGCATATACATGGTCACCTGTTGGATCCATACCCAGCATCTTTCCAGCTTGTTTAGGTCCTGCACAAAATACCTAGAGACACAGGCTGACCACAGAAAGGCCTGCAGAAGTAGCACTTTAACACATTATTCATATTTGAATTACCCTAACTGTTCAGTCCAGCTGGGATTTCTTATGCTTTAAAGCCACTTTTCACTTGTTTTATCTTCCCTCAGAGATGAAGAATACCTGGGCATCATCTTTCATGTTAAAAAAAAACTTTTGTAAACTTTGTATATCTCTGCCTGTTTATCTAAAAACATATGTACTTTATATACTTTTAAAACCTTTGGCGAAACAGCCTAATTCTTTTAGCTTTTTTTCTCACTGGATTTATATTCTATGACCTTTATAATTTTTGTTATTCTTTCCGAATCCCTTAATATGCAATGTTTATATACTCTACAAGAGTTTTGTAATACACTGTATAGTAGAATTTCTCAGCACTTACATCAGACATATATTCTCTTTTAATGTGTCCTAGTATCAGGGGGACTTCATTCACTTAAAAGAATCTGGATTAGTGTTGTACAAATCTGTGTCCCTATGCAGTTAGTAATGTGAATTTCCTTAAGAGAAATGTTAGGTGACCAATGACAAGTTATATTCCAGAAATAGTTAAATAACTTTATATTTGGAGTGGAAGAGAGAAAGATATGGTGGTAGTAAAAAGACAACTAGAAATTTTTCCTATTGAATCTTTAAATCACTTAGTACATTGTAAGAAATCAAATAAATGTGAATAAGAAAAAACTTTAAATTAAATAACTTAACTGTAGTTATTGGGGAACCTGGAATGGTGAATACAGACCTGGTTTTGAAGTTAGAAAGACCTGAGTTCAGCTCCTGCCACTGACATATTGATGGTTTGACTCTGAGTAAGTCTGTTAATGTAATTTGGGCAATTCTCTAAGATAACAAGTTGCAGAGGAGGTGCCAACCTGCTTTGTAGAGGAGAATTTTCTTTCTTCTTCCCACATTATTGGGAAATGTGGAGGAAGTGAGGGGAAAAGTGGAAGGACTGTGTTAGGGGAAGATGAGTTTCTCCTTTTGGGATTTGCAAGGATGAATGTGAAGTGCACCCTAACTTTGGAGCCTGTGGAATTACCCTGCAACAATTCAAAATATTGGTACATATGATGGAATTATGTCTGAATGAATAAAGATTTACATATTAAGAGTGACTTCTCAGTTATCCAGGCTAGAAACACCAGAACTTGTATCAGTTTTTGTGTTAAAAGTATCGACTACCTCTTGAAAGCTTTCATCCGAAGACTGCCCCGCACAAGCCATGAGGCAGAGACACTAACCACACAATCTCTCCAGATGCTCCATATCCCACCTCTAACCCTTACTACCCTTTGGCAAGTCATTTAACCTCTCTCTGTGCCTCAGTTCCCTCATCTGTAAAAGGAAGGAGTTAGGTTTAATAACCTCTCAGGCCTTCCAGCTTTAGAGGTGATCTGTGATCTGTATTCTGATCAGTCTTGGAGAAATCCATTTCACAAAGAGGCTTTGAAGAGCAAGAAAGCCTTTTAGTGCGATATTTGTAAAGCACTTCCCACAATACCAGGTATGTATTAGGCACTATGTAAAATGCTTATTCCCTCCTCTCCCCTTTAAATATATTCCCCATTTCTTCTCTTCCTTGAGATGGCTGAGAAATCATGCTTTCATTTGGAGTCATTCAAGTAATTAAGATGAGCTAGTGTTGCTTTGATCCATTGATGAGGGATTTTCCCAGAAGTCAGAATTCAGCACTGAAGCAAATAAATGTGCTTACTCCCTCAAGAGATATTTCTAGTCTCACTTTTAATAAACATATGCTAAGAACACTTTGCAAATGTTAAAGCACCATATAAATGCTAGTTATTATTATCATCAAACATAACTATATAAAATACAAGTATGTATTTTTTATATAATATTTTTTACAATATTAGCGATAGCCAGGGAAAACTGTACAGGAACATTCTGCAGTTTTATTATTTTATAATCCTTTCTATTATAAAACAGCCTTTAAAAAGATAATAAATTAATCCATTTCCTTTTTTATTCTCATTAGTAATGTTATTTTTTCAGATAAATTGAATTATAATTGTTATAATTTCTCTCCCTCCCCCCATCCCCATGATTTTCACCTTTAAAGTAAAATGGCCAAACTGGAGGAGCTGGAGGAAATCGATATCAGTGGGAACAAATTGAAAGCCATTCCAACCACTATCATGAACTGCAGGCGGATGCACACCGTGATCGCCCACTCTAACTGTATTGAAGTCTTCCCTGAGGTCATGCAGCTAACTGAAATCAAGGTATGTCTTCTGGTCCCTGAAATGATAGGTTTCAGGTAATGAAAAATGAATTTGTTTCTTCATTCATCCATTATGTTTATTTGAAATGTTGCTTCTCTGATTTACTTTGAATGAAGAATGCCTACATTCATTGCTCTTTGTGGTTGTAGGTAATATGGAAAGATAGGGGCAGCTAGGTAGAGCAGTGGATAGAACACCAGTGCAGGAGTCAGGAGGATCTGAGTTCAAATCTCACCTCAGACACTTGATACTCACTAGCTCTGTGACCTTGGGCAAGTCACTTAACCCCAGTTGCCTCATCCTGGGTCATCTCCAGTCATCCTGATAAATATCTGGTCACTGAATTCAGATGGCCCTGGAGAAGTGAGGCTGGTGACCTGCACAGCCCTCCCTCACTCAAAACAAAGTCAAGTGCAAGTCATGTCGTTATTTCTCTGATGGCATGGTCTTCGGCAACCAAGGACAAACACACATACACACAATATGGAAAGAACGCTGGATTACAAGTTGGGAGAAGTGGTTTAAATTCTGGCTTTCCTGCTGACTAGCTTTGTGATGTTGGGTGAATTATGTAATCAAGTGCCTTAATTTCTCTATTTGCAAACTGGGATTATACATAACTTCTATGGAAATGCAATGCCTGGCACGTAGGAGGCTCTTAATAAAGACTTGTTAAAGTGAATGGAATTAGCTACTCTTAGGGTTGTTATCAAAATCAAGTATGGTGGTACATAGGAAAGTTCTTTGTAAAGGCAGACGTATGAGACCCTTAGTCACAGAGGAACAGAAAACATACATAGAGGAAAGCAGTAGACACTCTAGAGAGCTGGTTTTGATTCCCAAGTTCATGTGACCTTAGGAAAAATACTTCACCTCTCAGGGCTTCATTTTTCTTCATCTTTAAAATAAGACACTTGTCCTAGATAATAATCTCTAATGACCCTGTCAACTAGGAAATCTACTCTTCTTCCCCTTTTAACTTATCTATACTAAAATTCCTACTTCTACTATATCTGAATCTCAAAATAACAGGGTCACCTTATTTGTCCAATAGCAGCAAAAATGTTTTAATCACCTAGCATGTACAGGATCCTGTGCAGAGGATTCATGGAGAATTTTTAGACTTTCACAGTTCTCTCCTGTCTGTACTTTTACCTTTATAACAATCTTGTGAGTTTTGTAGGGCAAGTATTATGGTCATGCCTCTCTTCTAGAAGAAGAGACTGAGTTCGCTTGACAGATTCAGTGACTTGGCCTAAGATCTTTTCCTGAGAAAGGAATGTAATTCTTTTTCATAGAATCATAGATTTAGATCTGATAGAGACCTTTAAGGACATCTAATTAGACTCCCTCCCACCCCCATTCCATTTTACAGATGGAGAAACTGAGGCCCAGAGGAATTGTGACTGGTTCAAGGAAATAAGAGAGAAAGCTGTGATTCAAGCACAGGTCCCTTAAATCCAAATCCATCTCTTTCTAAGACTTTTATATTTTTCTGGAAGTGACTTTAATTTTATTTAAATTTTTAGAATATATATATTTTTTGGATCTCCATTATTTCCCAGTATATCCTTCTTCCCTAGCTAGCCAGTGAGCCATCCTTATAACAGAGATCTAAATAAGAAAGAGGTGGGGAAAAGCAGATGGACGCAGTCAGCATATCAATCCCATCAGACAGCATATGCATATATATCTTCTCCCATAGTCCCCCACCTCTGCAAAGAGGGAAGGGAATTGGCAATTTCTCCACAGTTCTCTAGGCTGGCAGTGACTTTTTAAAGCCTGTTTTTGTTATCTGTTTCAAAGATATCCCTAGTTTAATTATGTAAATGTTTTTTCCACAATGTGAGATTTCTTATGAGGAGGGAGAATTTCCCATAAAAGGATCTATATGGTAGAACTTAATAACACTGACTTTTAAAATATATATCATTACTGCATTTGTATAAAGTTTCTTGTAAAACTTTAAAAATTCACTTTCAGCCGCTACAAAATGACCACTCAATACAAGCTTTTGACGTAGAACAACTGTGCTTGGCTGATACTTGGCAAAGCCCAGGAAACTGATGCTTGCAGCAAATGGTTTTCCCTCTCTGACACAGGAAGGAGGCTGACAGCTGACCTTTCCAGGGGTTCTTTAGCTGTCTATCATTCCATGTAGCTGTTGAACTCTGTATCTTAGAGTGATTGTTACACTGGTCTTTATGGGCTGCCTAAGGGGACACTAAACACAGAAATGAAAAGGAAGTTTTAAGATTAACCTGGTTTTTGGACACTGTTACCTTGGCTGACCTTTAACATCATAGCTACAGTTGCATTTTGTTTATATTTTAATAAATAAAGGCTATTTATTTTTTTTTAAGTACTTAGAAAATACATCGAGTAAACATTTACAGTTTTTCCGGACATGACTGTATCTGGAAAACATTGAAGCGTGAGCATTTGTAAATTAAGTTCCCTTTGCTTTCCCCTAGTAACACATCTTTCCAAGCCTCTTGTCCTCATTGTATCCCCTGGCTTTTCCATTATGTGCTTTTTGTTTTTTCCTAGTTCATGTTAAATAATGTTTCCTATGGCCATAGATGCAGAGCTGGAAGAAACCTAAAAGGTCCTCAAGTTTCTTGCAGCTCTTCATTTTACATATGAAAAAGTGGCTAACTGAATTGAGGGCTTTTAAAAAAATCTAAATTAGTATTGTAATAACTGCTCTTTTAACCTGAAGGTGCTGTAATAACTACATAGTAATCGTTTTTCTTTTACCCAGGAACCCTGAGGGTCTTCCCCTCCTTTTTTTTTTTTTTTTTATTAAAGGGGCTATCCCTTGAGTAACTGAAAGAAGCCTATTCATTAAATGGGTGTATCTCACTCAGAGTGAGAATATGATAAGAGTTAGCCTAAAAGGGTCAGGGTTTCACACTGCATCCTGGACCATCTCAAGTCTTCCTGATGAATATCAGGCCACCGGACCCAGATGACTCAGGAGAAGAAAGTGAGGTTGGCGACCTTGCCCAGCCCTCAACTGCAAGTCATGTCATCATCTTGATGTCATGGTCCTCTTTGAGAACGAAGGACAAACACAACCAGCTTTTAAAGAATAAGTACAAGCACATGTATTTAGACCATCCAAATGGAAGTTTCCTGGATCTCAAGTAGCTCATTGTCAAATAGTAAATATTGCTGTGAAAGGTTGCATTGTAAACTGTGCGTAGGCCTTTTTTTTTGGTTTGTAAGAAAAATTGATTGTAAGTTGCAATATAACAACCTTTATTAAAATTATTGCTGTTACAAACCTTAGATTTGAGTCAAGTAACTCCTTCAGGAAGTGTTGGAAAATAGCAGTGCAACAGTCATGTGAGATGATATTAAACAGGATTTAATTCGGACGTTTCAATTACAGAAAGGTTAAATGGGGTTATGAAATGTTAAGGTGAACAAGGATGTAATGCCATTTTTTGGTATTTCTCTTAAACCATTCTTAGCCATCAAGATGAAGAAGGAAAGTGAATTTTTATAGCTTTGTTACTAACAAGACTCTAAAAGCTATGAATGTGGAATGGGGAAAGGAAAGAGAATAAGCATTTATTAAGTGCCTTTTTGTTGTTTCTTTGTGTCTGACTCTTTCTGATCCCATTTGGGGATTTCTTTGCAAAGATCCTGGACTGATGCACCATTTGCTTCTCCAGTTCATTTTGCAGATGGGGAAATTGAGGTAAACAGGATTAAGTGACTTGCCCAAGGTCATACATCTGGGAAGAGTCAGAGACCAGATTTTGAACTCAGGTGTTCCTAACTTCAGACCCAGCATTTCTATCTATCTACCTCTCTGTACCACCTAGCTGCTTTTATGTTATTAGCAAAGGTCTCCTAACTCAGGTTTTCATACTTGATCTTTTTTTAAAAAAAGACAAACGTGAAAAGCCAGCCCCATATGCATATGCCCTAAAACCTCCACTTCAATACATCCAATAAGTAATTTTATTTATAATTTATTTAAAATTTGAAATTTAATTAAGATCCCTAAAAGTGGTGGCTAAACATGATTTTGTTGATTATGATTCGGGGCAAGGTAGTAGAAGCTGTCATTGGCAAAAAAAATAAAATAAAATAAAATAAAAAAGAAGCACTGCTTTCAGAACTTCCCAAATAAATTGTAATCTTGAGGTCAGCGGAACCTTTGGCCTCCTTAGCCCAATCCAGCTCACCTCTCCTCCTTCCATTGGTCTTTGCAAACCAGCACAGCAGTAGTCTGAGGGAATAGAGTTGGCTCACCTCTGTGCTCAGGTCCCTTTGGAAAGTCCTGAATGCAAGGGCATTCCATGCATCATAATTAGACCACAGTCAGTCACTGTATGAAAAGGAGAACTGGTCTAGGTGTAAACTTATGCTTAAGACTTGTCCCGGTGTTTGTTTTGTCCAGGAGTTGCACTTAGCAGATGAATAGCCATGGATAACAGAACTGTGCCAAGTCCTGTGCTTTTTTTTTTTTAAGTTGTCACCAATGGCCACCTGGCAGCTATGTCTTTTGAATGCTGCTTTTCCAGCAGCATTCAGGTTTTCAAGTACCATGATTCTTAATTACAGCTGCCAGAATACTAACGTGTCCTAGGCCTACTTGGGTTGTAAATGTAGTTTAAGCAACTGAAAGAAACGTGTGACAGATATAGTGGACAGGCTCTCCCACTTAAAGAGCACATTAGTAACTTCTCTTTCAAAATAGTGTCTCTGGCTTTATTACTTAATTACAGGATTCAATAGTACTGTTTAAAATGTTTAGTCAGGCTTCTCACAAGAAATTCCATTTGTGATTCTTTGGTTATTCTAAGCTTCTCCCTGCTCTCTGTAAGGGAACAGACCCACCTTGGGCAGTGGGGAGGACCTGAGTTCAGAATATGAGGGCATAGCCCATAGCCAGGGAAGAGAGGATGGAATTCTCTACTTGGGCTGCCCTTCCCTCTTGGGATCCATGGCTCGACAAAGCTGGAAGTCCTTTAGAACTGAGCACCTTTTTTTTCTCTGAAGTGGATGAAACCGGAGCTCTGCGTCATAAACACACAGACAAAAGACAAGGAAAAAAGGACTGTTTGGAAAAGGTGTTAATTCATGGGAAATAGGGTAATGGAGGGGTGTGGGGAGGTGCCTTTTGTGGAAGTTTCCCTGAAGAGGGCTACAGATCAATCAAGGTGTCAGTTACACCAAAGACCAAAGTCAGTTACAATGACAGCGCACCAACTTCACATTTCTGTAAGCTCTTAAACATTTAAAAAACACTTCCTCATAACATACCTGTGAGATCAGTATACCTGATTTGCAGATGAGGAAACTGAGGCTCTGAAGGTTTGAATAATTTACCACATTTGCCTAACTATAACTGCCTGAGGTTGGATTAGCATCCAGATTCCCAGACTCCTAAGTCCAGCTCTCTGTCTGTGTTGCTTCTCGCTTCCTTTGTCAGGTTAATTCACTTCAATACAGCTTATACAGGTATTTACCTCTCCATGTGCAAGGCATTTTGCAGCAGGAATTTAAAATGAGGGCTCCAGCCTCAAGGAACTTAGTCTAATAAGGTACTTAATTTGGTGAGGAGTCACAACACATTCGCAAATACTAATTTTATAGGAAAGAAAACTGAGGCCCAGAGAGGAAAAGTGATTTGTCCAGTGCCATAGACCTAGTACGTAGCTGATTCAAGACTCAGATCCTCTGGCTAATAATACTAATAAGCATTGGTGATGTGTCTACTATGCGCCAGAAGCCATTCTAAGTGCTTTACAAATATCTCATTTGACCCTCACAACCACCATGGAAAGGAAGGTGCTATCATTCCCATTTTACAATTGAGGAAACTGAGGCAGAGGTTAAGTGACTTGCCCAGGGTCATGAAACTAAAGAGAATCTAAGGCTAAATTTGAACTCATCTTCCTGACTCCACTGTATCCAAAGCATGACCTAGCTGTTTCTTTGCCTCCTAAGGAGGGCAGCTTAGAGCTACATTTTTTTGGAGGGGGAGCAGATATGAGAGAAGACCTTAAGTGTGTTGTAAAGACAGTAATGTGATCTGTGTGGATTTGGAGTCAGGGTATCAATCACTCAGTCAGTAAATATTAAGTATCCACATGTGCCTAGCACCATGCTAAGTGCTAGAGATACAAAGAAAGGCAAAAGATAGTTCTTGTTCTCAAGGAGCTCACAGTCTAATAGGAGAAACAACATCAAATCAACTACATATAAACATTTTTTAAAAACTGGGACAAATTTGAAGTAATCAACAGAGGGAAGGCCCCAGAATGAAGGGGGAATGAGAAAGAATTCCTGAAGAAGGAAGCAAGGAGATGGAGATGAGGAGGGAATTCTAGGCTGGAAAGGTGAGGGCAGGGGGCAGTCTCAAGCTAATAGCTTTAAAAGTCAGATGGAAGCTGATTGAGCATGGGGGCCTGAGGGTGATGTGGTCAGACCTTGTACTTTAGGAGGGTTAATTCCACAGCAGAGGGGAGGATGGACTGGAGTAGGAAGAAATGATGCAGGGAGCCAGACTAGCAGACTATGGTAACAGTCTACTCCTGAAACATTATAGGTAAACATTATAAGAAAAATAAACTGACAGCCCTTGGCAAAAGGCTGGATTGGGAAGGGAAGGGGGTGGAGCAAGAGTGAGAAGTGGAGGGTCTGTTCAACATATCTTCGTGATTTTCTCCAGCTTTATTCAGCAGCACAAGGGCAGAAGGAAAGGCAGATGTAGTAGGAGTGCCCAAGGCTTGGAGGAGCAAGACTGGAGAAAGGACAAGGGGGCAAGAAGAGGATGGAGCAGAGCAGCAACTGGATCACTAGGAGGTCAAGACAGGGAAGGGACGAGGGGGCAGCCAGGGCAGGAGTGACAGCCTGGGAAACAACTAAGATGGCAAAGGACTGCAGATTTTGCAGTGACAAGGTAGGAGGAGAGGAGGAATAACAAAAGGCTGTGATCAGATAATTCCAAGTTCATAATCATAATCACACACACAAGGGCAAGAAGGCAAGATAGCTAACAGGTGATCTTTCCACCTTTGTTTAAGAGTTCCTGCAAAGGGGAAGCTACTACCTCTTTATGAAATTCATTCCAATCCTAGACAGCTCTGTTTATTACAAAATCTGTCCTTCCATAAACTCTGCATTTGTCCCTGTAATTTCTCCCTTTTGCTTATTAGTTCTGCTTTCTAGAGCCAAATAGAACCCCTCCTGTTGCACATGACAATCCTTCAAATACATGAAGGTAATAATTATCACATTGGGCAGCTAGGTGTAACAGTGGATAGAGCACTGAGCTTAGAATTGGGAAGACTAACCCTCATGAGTTCAAATCCAGCCTCAGTGAACTGGCTGTGTGACAGGGTTTGTGGTTCTGGGCACTTAACCCTGTTTGCCTCAGTTTCCTCATCTGCAAAATCAGCTGAATAAGGAAATGGAAAACCACGCTAGTATTTTTGCCAAGAAAATCCCAAAAATTGGGTCACAGAGTCAGACACAAATGACAACAACAGTTATCAACATTCCTCCTAAGTCTTTTCCAGGCTAAATGTCACCAGTTACTTCAACTAATCCTCACATGGCATGAACTTGAGGCCCTTCACCACTCTGGCTCACCCTTCCTGCCACATACTTTATGACAACCTAACGTGGAATACTCAGAACTGAACACAGTTCTTCAGATATGGTCTTACTAGTTGTAGTGGGACTGTCATCTGTCTGGGACTGGACCTATGTCTTTCTCAATGATGCTTACTACAGTATTAGCTTTTCTGGCTATCCTCACACTGTTGACTCCTATTGAGTTTGCAATGAGTCATTCACAAGGCAAAAAGGTCAAGTCCTGTTTTCTGTCAATACTCTGTATAATTATTAAATATTTATATTAATCTCAATCTGCATGAACATAAAGAATGTTATGATGGAAGGCCCTTTGATTGTTTATAAAACTACATCCATATTTCTCTTACCTCATTCTCTTCAACTAGACTTTAAAGGCATGCTCCAATTAAAAACAGTGGAAGTGAAAATTTTTTTACTATTGGGTATTCAAATGGAAGCTGCTAATTAACATATTACCACAGGATTTCTCACTTCATAAAAGGACCAACTTTAGGATTCTTTCAGATAGTGAGCTTACCGAGTAAGCTAAAAAAGACTTGCTTTTTAAAAATTCTATTCATATGCCATCTTTCAACAACATATCTACTATATAAGCTGAGGCGTGGACATAATTTCTCAGAATCAGATTTACTTACCTGTAATCTTTCTAGCAGAACTCACTCCCTTGTAACTTAGTAATTTTGGTTCAAAAAGAGTCTTATTTTACAAAAATACATATATTGAATTTGTAGATCCATAACTTCAAGCGTGTTGAATCAGTGCCATCTACTACAACTATTTTTACTCACATTTAGCACATGACATGCAGGAACTCCATAAAAAAACTTTTAAACCAATCATTTTAATCACAGATTAGATTGGGGAAGGAAAAATGCAGCTTAAGATTTTTGCTCTTAAAGTCTTCCTAGGAAGAGGTAGGGAGTACAGTGGCTAGAAATTAGTCAGAGCCAAGCTACTTCCCCATTACATCCTGTTCCTTCTGCAAGTAATTTTCTTTTTTGGACTGGACCTAAATTTTCACAGAGGTAAGGAATGCCTGGTGAGGAAACTTTCCACCACCAATGCAGACAAGCAAGCACACTGGACAATTTATAATTTTAGAAAACTGAGTACTGACAAGTTAAGGATCTGCCCAGGGTTCCACAGGCAGCAGACACTGGAGACGGGACTGATCTCAGAGGCCAACTCTCCAGCTACTACATCACACTGCCTCTCTGACATAGTGCTTTTCATTTGGCACAGTATTTGCATTATCTCACTGGAGCCTCCTAACAGACGTGTAAGGCAGTTACTTCACTATCAAATCTGTCTAAGATCTATGATTTCATTAGCTGCCCAGTGGGGAAAATGCTCTCTCTCTTCAGTGCAGACTGGCACCTGTCCATCAACTTCTAGTCTTAGGGAATCGCCAGAGGAATTAAGGTTATGTCCATTCTAACACTTAATCTGTGACCCTATGACCTGTCTTTCCAGTTTTACTTTATATTCCTCCCCTCAATGCATTCTGTGCTTCCATTCATGATAGATTGCAAACTGTTCCCAGAACTTAATATGTTACCTCTCACCCCTGTGTATTCATGCTGACCAGCCCTGGGCTTGGAATGTGTACCTTCCTCATCTCTGCCTTTCAGATTTTCCCCCAGATAGTCTTCCTTTTCTACATTGACTGTTTACTTGTTACAAAAGCAAGGTTTCCTACAAGGAAAAAAAATCCATATGGGAATTTGTTTCTTCTAAATCCAAAGTAGAAATTAACAACCCCTTGCTCAAAAGAGAACAAAAATTGATTCTGCTCTGAATCACAGCTTGGTTGTATAGAATGAGGAGTGCCCTAGCTGTAGAAAGAAATTCAGCCAGGAGGTAAATTAGCAATGACATTTAATGCCGTACGTGAGCCACTATGCTGATGGGTAACTACATGTAAACCAAAGGGAGCTGGAAGTGTCTAGAAGATATTAAGGAGTGTAAAATTTTCAAATGAGATTTCAAGAGTGATTAAGCCCTAGGCAGATATATAGAGCCCTAAACAGTAGGAAACCTGCTGTGACAGTTTTAGAGGTAAGGGGAGTGTGTATGTAGGGGGTATGTGTAGAAGAAACTGTACTGTATATAAAGATTAGTAACACTAGGAAAATAGAACAAAGTGAAGTATTATAGCTTTTATGGTACAATTTTAAGTGCTATATGATATACAACTGTTGCTTTGAAATATTCTCCTCTTGTGCATAGGTAGCTTGAGTTCATGTTAATTAATACATTGCCATTATCCAAACATGTTTAGAGTTAGCGGGGTAAGTTTTGATCTGAGTCATGAATCATTTCACAACCACGAATAATCTTACTTTTGTGGGGGTTGAGTTATTTTGGTTTTGGCATTCATGTCAGAAGTTTGTTTTATAGAAAGTTAATTATTGGCATAAGTATCCTAGGGTGGGGTTGCAGCTTGTTATTGGGCAGGGCTGAGGGGAGGGAAGACAGGTTTTCTTTGCTAGCCAAGATTCATCCAAATTCAGCATTAGATACTTCCTAAACTATGTTTCTTTTTTTTTTTAACTGTTTCTATTTTAAAGAAATCTCAATACAATGAAGCAGTGTTATGTAATGGAAAGAAGGCTGGATTAGAAGTAAAAAACCAAGATTTGATTCTCAGTGCTGCCGTTTACTAGTTGTATGACCTGGGTCAAGTCATTTCAACTCTCCAGGCCTCGGTTTCCTCATCTGCAAAATTAAGGGATGAGGCTTGATGACCTCTATGACAGCTGGCAGCTCTAAATCTAGGATCTAAAGATTTTAAATATCTTAGACAGAAATAGTAACAAGATACTGATCTTTCTGAAAGCAGTCTCTGGAAATTGTCACTATCAGTCACAGATAATTATTTACTGAGTGCATATGTGCAAGGTACGGTAGAGCACAGGGAAAAAGTCTACCACTAACAAACTGGGTGACTTTAGGCAAGTTCCGTAGCCTATATAGTCCTCAATTTCTTCATTTGTAAAATGAGAGTTTTAGCTCCAAAACTGATTCTGTGAGAGCAAGACAATGCCTCTCTCTGTGATCAGGAAGCTTTGAGTCACTATATCCAGAGTCTGTTTAATTTGCTCATGAAATAGAGCTCCCTTGAAATGTATAAAAGTGGTAGGAATAAGAAGAATTCACATCCCTCTAGAACTTTATACATTGCAAAGCACTGTCTTCAGGAGTTCTACAAAAGATGGTGCCAAGACTGTCATCCTGATTTTTACCAATGAAGAAACTAAGACACAGAATGGACTTAGCTGGAGTAAATGTTTGAACTGATTTTAAGTACAGCCTCGGCTGCCAACCAGCTAAATGTTGTGCTTACTGAAATGGCTTCAATCCCAGAAAAGGTATTTTCATAACTTTTCCAGAACAACTTTGAGCTTATTGTAGATTTTTTTCTTAATATTAAATTATTTTCTTTTTAGAACCAGAGGTAGGATTTTTAGGGTTTTTCTCTTCTGTAGGTGCTTCTCTGTATGCATACACCACACACACACACACACACACACACACACACACACTTCATTGTTAGAACTTTCTTCAGCTGTTTCATTTTAATATCTTTTATCACTTTGCTCCTGTGATCTCCAGGTTTATTCCTGATGACCATTGTTTATACTAAGCTAATCAAAATTGAAAATTGTCTGTGCTTTCTTTGGTCATTGTAAGCTCACCAGTTACAAGTAAAGAACTATTTAAAGCCTCTTCTTGTGAACCTCATTTCCTTCATCTGTCAAAAAAAATTAGAAATGAAGGATGATGCTTAAGGCAGAGGTGGCAGACTCAAACAGAATCATTTAATGTGGCCTGTAGAACCAGATTAAAATGTAGTTGGGAAGTATTTAACGTAACAAATTAAAATACAACATAGATAATGTTAATTTGTGATTTTCTAAGCCAATATGTGGCCTATAGAGATCTGTTTCTATTTGAGTTTGACACCATGGTCCTGTAGTATTATTGGGTTTTTTTGTTTGTTTGTTTTTAATTTAAGTTTTCAACATTCATTTCCACAAAATTTTGACTTCCAAATTTTCTCTCCATCTCTCCCCTCCCCCACCCCAAAATGTGTTGCATTCTGATTGCCCCTTTCACCAGTGTGCCCTCCCTTCTAACACCCCTCCCTTCCCTTATCCCCATCTTCTCTCTTGTCCTGTAGGGCAAGATAAATTTCTGTATGCCATTACCTGTATTTCTTATTTCCCAGTTGTATGCAAAAACAATTCTCAACATATTTTCCTACAAGTTTGAGTTCCAACTTCTCTTCCTTCCTCCCTCCCCATCCATCCCCACTGAGAAGGCAGGCAATTCAAGATAAGCTATATATGTGTAATTTTGCACGTGACTTCCATAATAATCATGCTGTATGAGACTAACTATATTTCCCTCCATCTTATCCTGCCTCCATTTCTTCTGTTCTCTCTTTTGACCATGTCCCTTCCCAAGAGTGTTTACTTCTAATTGCCTCCTCCTCCCATTTGCCCTTCCTTCCATCATGCCCCCCACCCTGCTTATCCCCTTCTCCCCTACTTTCCTGTAGTGTAAGATAAATTTTCATACCAAATTGAGTATGCATGTTATTCCTTCCTTGAGCCAAATGTGATGAGAGTAAACTTCACTTTTTCCCTCTCACCTCCCCCCTTTTCCCCTCCATTGGAAAAGCTTTTTCTTGCCTTTTCTATGAGAGATAATTTGCCCCATTTCATTTCTGCCTTTCTCCTCCCAATATCTTCCTCTCTCACCCCTTAATTTTATTTTTTTAGATATGATCCCTTCCTATTCAACTTACCCTGTGCGCTGTGTGTGTGTGTGTGTGTGTGTGTGTGTGTGTAATCCCCCCAACTACCCAGATACTGAGAAAAGTTTCAAGAGTTACAAATATTATCTTTCCATGTAGGAATGTAAACAGTTCAACTTTAGTAAGTCCCTTATGACTTCTCTTTGCTGTTTACCTTTTCATGCTTCTCTTCATTCTTGTGTTTGAAAATCATATTTTCTTTTCAGTTCTGGTCTTTTCATCAAGAAATGCTTGAAAGTCCTCTATATCATTGAATGACCATTTTTTCCCCTGAAATATTATACTCAGTTTTGCTGGGTAGATGATTCTTGGTTTTAATCCCAGTTGCTTTGACTTCTGAAATATCTTATTCCAAGCCCTTCGATCCCTTAATGTAGAAGCTGCCAGATATTGTGTTATCCTGATTGTATTTTCTCATTGACCTGGGAACTCTGGAATTTGACTACAATATTCCTAGGAGTTTCTCTTTTTGGATCTCTTTCAGGAGGTGATTGGTGAATTCTTTCAATATTTATTTTGCCCTCTGGTTCTAGAATATCTGGGCAGTTTTCTTTGATAATTTCATGAAAGATAATGCCTAGGCTCTTTTTTGATCATGGCTTTCACATAGTTCCATAATTTTTAAATTGTCTGTCCTGGATCTATTTTCCAGGTCAGTTGTTTTTCCAATGAGGTATTTCACATTATCTTCCATTTTTTCATTGTTTTGGTTTTGTTTTGGAATTTCTTGGTTTTTCATAAAGTCATTAGCTTCCATCTGTTCCATTCTAATTTTTAAAGAATTATTTTCTTCAGTGAGCTTTTGAACCTCCTTTTCTATTTGGCTAATTCTGCTTTTTAAACCATTCTTCTCCCCACTGGCTTTTTGGACCTCTTTTTCCAACTGAGTTAGCCTATTTTTAAAGGTGTTATTTTTTTCAGCATTTTTTTAGGTCCCCTTTAGCAAGCTATTGACTCACTTTTCATGATTTTCTTGTATCACTCTCATTTGTCTTCCCGATTTTTCCTCCACCTCTCTTACTTGATTTTCAAAGTCCTTTTTGAGCTCTTCCATGACCTTCCATTGCATATTTGTTTTGGAGATTTTGGATGCAGAAGCCTTGACTTTTTTGTCTTCCCCTGATGGTAAACATTTTTTTTCCTCATCTGAAAGGATGGGAGAGAATACCTGTTCTCCAAGAAAGTAACCTTCTATAGTCTTTTTTTTTTTCCCTTTTTTGCGCATTTTCCCACCCATTATCTTGACCTTTAGGTCCTTTGTCAAGAGTAGGGCATACTCTGGGGACCTGTAAGTTCTCAATTTCTCCAAGGTGGCACAATCAGGGGAGAGGAGTTTATCCCTCAGGGGCCTCCAGCTCCACCATGCCCCAGGACCTTGCTCAGGGCTGAAATTCAGATCAGCTGCTCATTTCTCCCAGGGGCTTTAAGTTAAGCTGCTCCACAATGGACCCTGGCTGCTGTGTGGCCACTGCCTGTTGCTGCTACTGCCTCTGCTTGGGACCAGGGCCAGGGCTAGGGGAGGACCCTGCTCCCTTCTCTCTCTGGTTGAAAAAGCCTTCTCACTGATCTTTCCTGCCTGTGGGTTAAGGGATCTGTGAACCACTGCTGCTGCTGGGGATTCTGTCCCTGAAGCTTGCTCTAGTCCTGCTCCTCCCAGCACTGCATGTCCAAGGCTGGGCTGGGCTCTGACCCTGTAGTATTATTGTGAGAATCAAATGAGAAGTTATATAAAGGACTTTGCACACCTTAATGCACTACCTTTTAGGGAGTTGTACACAATAACACTAGTAGCTACAAAAAGTCAGTAGCAGAATTCTAACCTAGGTTTTTGTAACACCATGTCCAGGAGTTCTTCCCATTATAATATGCTATTTCTATTAGGGGAGATAACTATGCACACAAACAATTACATAAGGTCCAAACAAAAAAATCTATGAAAGCATAGATGAGTAAATTATTTGCAGCTGAGGAGCTTAAGGGAGGGCTTCTGGGGAAGATGACATCTGACTTGGGCCTGTTCTGGTTTTGGTTCCTTATCTGCTACAGTGGATCACTCAGAATGATCCCTTTAATAAAAACATCCAACAACCTCTAAGAAAAATACAGGTTTGGAAAGTGAAATAAGTAAAAACTATTGACAGAGAAATTCACTGGGATCCCAGGAGCTCTCTCCCAGTGTCTCAAAACTTCCTCTATTCCCCCTGCCAAAAGATTCACAACTAGAGCTCACCTGGGTACAAAGTTAATCAAACTTTCTCGGGTCTTCCCATGGTATCTTGGCTCACAGCACAGTTAGTGTTGTGAAGCCGTGGAGTTTAACTCAAGACTCCCTGGTTTTATCCTGGCCCAAAGCAGACCTTGAATGACAGAAAAGGGCTTTCTAGATGTGGGGAATCAGGTAAACAAAACATGGTGTTTATTTTGTAAACAGTAAATGAACCAGTTTGGCTAGAAGAATGGGATAAGTAATGAGTAACAAGGCTGAGAAGGGGAATGAGAATGGGGCACGTAGCATGAGAAGTCTTGAATGCGGAACTAAGAAATTTGGATTTTTTTAAGCAGTCATCCACCCTAACTGGTCTTTAGGGACATAGAGAATTGTTTATCTTTTATAGATGTATCATTGTGGGAACTGGAAGATATGGTACCCAAAAGTGTTGATTTTCACTTTGCCCACATTTCCTGCCTATAATTATAAAAGCCTTTTAAAAGTGAAGTTTTTTTCCTTTTTTTAAAAATTTATTTATTTAACTTTTAACATTCATTTTCACAAAATTTTGGGTTCCAAATTTTCTCCCCATTTGTCCCCTCCCCACACCCCAAAATACCGAGCATTCTAATTGCCCCTATCACTAATCTGCTCTCTCTTCTATCATCCCTCCCTTCCCTTGTCCCCAACTTCTCTTTTGTCCTGTAGGGCCAGATAACTTTCTGTATCTCTTTACCTGTATTTCTTATTTCCTAGTAGCAAGAACAGTACTTGACAGTTGTTCCTATAACTTTGAGTTCCAACTTCTCTTCATCCCTCCCTCCCCACCCATTCCCTTTGAAAGGCAAGCAATTCAATATAGGCCATGTCTGTGTACCCATAATAGTCGTGTTGTGTAAGACTAACTATATTTCCCTCCATCCTATCCTGCCCCCCATTGCTTTTGTTCTCTCTTTTGATCCTGTCCCTCACCAAGTGTTGACTTCAAATTGTTCCCTCCTCCCATTGCCCTCCCTTCCATCCTCCTCCCACACTGTTTATCCCCTTCTCCCCCACTTTCCTGTATTGTAAGATAGGTTTTCATACTAAAATGAGTGTGCATTTTATTCCTTCCTTTAGTGGAATGTAATGAGAGTAAACTTCATGTTTTTCTCTTACCTCCCCTCTTTTTCCCTCCACTAAAAAGTCTTATGCTTGCCTCTTTTATGAGAGATAATTTGCCCCATTCCATTACTCCCTTTCTCCTCCCAATATATTCCTCTCTCACCGCTTAATTTCATTTTTTTAAGATATGATCCCATCCGATAATTCACTCTGTGCTGTGTGTGTGTGTGTGTGTGTGTGTGTGTGTAATCCTACCCACTATCCAGATACTGAAAAGTTTAAAGAGTTACAAATATTGTCTTTCCATGTAGGAATGTAAACAGTTCAACTTTAGTAAGTCCCTTATGATTTCTCTTTCCTGTTTACCTTTCCATGCTTCTCTTCATTCTTGTGTTTGAAAGTCAAATTTTCTTTTCAGCTCTGGTCTTTTCATCAAGAATGCTTGAAAGTCCTCTATTTCCTTGAAAGACCATTTTTTCCCCTGAAGTATTATACTCAGTTTTTCTGGGTAGGTGATTTTTGGTTTTAGTCCTAGTTCCTTTGACCTCTGGAATATCATATTCCACTCCCTTCGATCCCTTAATGTAGAAGCTCCTGGTTCCTGTGTTATCCTGATTGTATTTCCACAATACTTGAATTGTTTCTTTCTAGCTGCTTGCAATATTTTCTCCTTGACCAGGTGACTCTGGAATTTGGCCACAGTGTTCCTAGGAGTTTCTCTTTTTGGATCTCTTTCAGGCGGTGATCTGTGGATTCCTTGAATGCTTATTTTGCCCTCTGGTTCTAGAATATCAGGGCAGTTTTCCTTGATAATTTCATGAAAGATGATGTCTAGGCTCTTTTTTTGATGCTGGCTTTCAGGTAGTCCCATAATTTTTAAATTGTCTCCCTGAATCTATTTTCCAGGTCAGTGGTTTTTCCAATGAGATATTTCACATTATCTTCCATTTTTTCATTCTTTTGTGATTTCTTGGTTTCTCATAAAGTCATTAGCCTCCATCTGTTCCATTCTAATTTTGAAAGAACTATTTTCTTCAGTGAGCTTTTGAACCTCCTTTTCCATTTGGCTAATTCTGCTTTTGAAAGCATTCTTCTCCTCATTGGCTTTTTGAACCTCTTTTGCTAATTGAGTTAGCCTATTTTTCAAGGTGTTATTTTCTTCAGCATGTTTTTGGGTCTCCTTTAGCAAGGTGTTGACCTGCTTTTCGTGCTTTTCTTGCATCTCTCTCATTTCTCTTCCCAGTTTTTCTTCCACTTCTCTAAATTGATTTTCAAAATCCTTTTTGAGCTCTTCCATGGCCTGAGCCCATTGAATATTTATTTTGGATGTTTGGGATACAGAAGCCTTGATTTCTATGTCTTTCCTTGATGGTAAGCATTGTTCTTCCTCATCTGAAAGGATGGGAGGGAGATATATGTTCAGCAAGAAAGTAGCCTTCTATGGTCTTATTTTTTTCCCCTTTCCTGGGCATTTTCCCAGTAGGTTACTTGACTTCTGAGTGTCCTCTCCACACCCACCTCGCCTCCAGATCCACCCAGCCTCTACCCAGACAGTGCTTGGGGTCTGAGATTCAAATGCTGCTTCCCAGCCTTAGGGCTTTGGTGGGGCAGGGCTGCTGTTAGGTGTGAGATTAAGTTCCGGTGCTCAGGTGGGGGCAGGGCCACGACACGGGGCTTAGTTCCCTCAGGGGGTTTATGTAGAGACCTTCAACAATGGATCCGAGCTCCAGGCTGTTCTGGGAGCCCCTGTCTGCTGCCACCTCCGCTGCTGCTTCCCGATGGGGCCTGAGTTATGGGGGCACCCTCCTCCCCTCTCTGCGAACTGAAAAGCCCCTCTTTGCTGACCTTTTCTGCCTGTGGGTGGAGGGACCTGCTTGGCCTGCTGGAGATTCTGTCCCTGAAGCCTGCTCGGATCTGCTCCTCTTGGTGCCCGCGGCCAAGCCAGGGCTGGGCTCTGCTCAGGCCCAGTGCATGAGGGACCTTTCGGGTCAGTTTTTCAGATCTCTCTGGAACAGAAATCTCCTCTGCTCCGTTGTTGTGTGACTTCTGCTGCTCCCGAATTTGTTGGGAGTTCTTCTTTATAGGTATTTTATGGGCTGTGGGTTTGGAGCTAGCATATGTGCAATCTTTCTACTCCTCCATCTTGGCTCCTCTAAAAGTGAATTTTAAACAAGTTTTGTCCATAGATTTAACCTGCTCTAGATTTCTTAGTAATTTTACATTATTCAGAAACTAATTTTCTCTTTAACCCTTCTTCATTGCTATTAACTAAGATGTTCCCCAGACCATATATAGAGAATCGTGTCTGCTTAATGGTTATCTTTTCATTTCTGTACATTTTAGCCTACTTTACATCCTTGCTTTCTCTGTCATATAGCTAATTTTCCATTGATGTGACAACATTTATAACCTATTCAATATGGTTTCTTGTTTTCAGGTCAGATTTAGTGTCACCCATTAAATGGGCACACCCAGATAAATAGTTTTATCTGCTGCATTTCATTGAGCCAGTGATTTAATGTAGCTTTTTGAGAACCATACTCTGTCATTTTATAAATGGATAGTTCCCTCATTTTAAATGTTTCTTTTAAAGTACAAAGTCTTTTATAAGCTGCATTTTGATAGTTTCTTATTTGCAACCAAAACCTCTGTGACCAAAACAGCTGCAGAGATTGTGTGGGCAGTAGAGAATCTGCTGTTTTCAGAATATTTCTGTTGATATTTAATGAAAGTCAACAGCAACCACAAGTCAAGGAATAAAGAGTGTGTGGCAACATTTAGCATTCTGTGATCTGAGGAGAAGCATTTACATTGCATTTAATTTTACTGCAATTAATTTAGAGGCTGATTTATGTATTTATGGCACAGCAGTAAACAAACTGATCTTTCCGTATTCAACCTCTTTTAATACTGAATGGTCTTACTCGTGACCTAATTAGCCAGAAAAGGGTAGGACCTTGTGACAGAACTGGACTATTTCCAAATTCTCTCCCTTTCTTTGCTGTTTTCTCTTATTACTTCAGTGTGTGGACCTGAGCTGTAATGAGCTAAGTGAAGTCACATTACCTGAAAACCTGCCTTCAAAGCTACAAGAACTAGACCTGACTGGAAACCCTCGGCTCGCCCTGGATCACAAAACCCTGGAGCTGTTAAAGTAAGTGTAGTTTTCCTGAAATGTAGTTAATTACACAATTATTCACAAAGCCATGGTATGTTCAGCCCAATAAAAACTACTAGGCTAGACACCCCAGACAAACTGTCATTGTTGCTTTGTTACCACGATTCACTGAGAGCATTTTCAGGAGCAAAGTAGAAATCTAGTGAATCTGAAAGATGGTACCTCACAATGGAAAAGTGGCTATACATATGCAGCCGTCAACATATGAGCAAGAGGCACTTCCACTCAAGAATGAGCCCTAAGATAATTTTTACCACCTTCCATCACATAGTAAAACTAAAGAAATAAAATTCCTTTTAGCTGGCAACCACTTTGGCTGCAAGTGCCATGCATATCATTTGGGACAGGAAGCAGACCAGCGATTTCTTGAGTGAGGTGAGGAAACTCCCACTAATATAAATTGGCACTCTCTCCACAACTCATAATCTTGAGAGCCCAGGTCTTCCAGGTTTAAAAGCCCTATCTGCAACCATTAATGTGCTTTAGTTTGGGGAAAACCTACAAGGTGATATTCTTTCATTTTACCTGTAGTTGAATTATTTTAATTATTCTTAGTGCCAGTTTGGATTCATTTTCTCATAGCAGAGTGAAGAAGAAGTTGTCTTTGGTACATATCCAAAGTCTGTTGGCTTATTAAAAGGGAAAGAACACTGACCCTGGGAGTGAGGAGAAATAGGTTCTTTCTGCTACTAAGTACTTCTATAAACTTAAGGAAATCACACAACTTCTGAGCCTCAGTTTTCCCATCTATAAAGTCAGAAAGTTGGATTACACTAATGTTTTTCAAACTGTCTTCCACAGTCCCCTGGGATTCCATGAAGCAGTCTAAAGGGTTCTCAGGAGGAAAAATAAATAATAATGTCAGAAAAGAATACACAGCAAGATCCTTGAGCTTGATTTAATATGAACAACATTCACTTATATTCTTAGTATTTTAAAAAGTCTATTCTACATTTTTATGTCAATGGCTAGTTATGAATAATTGTAAAATCAGAAAAAATTCCTAAAATAAAAGTCTAAATAATCAAATATCTGATGATAAAGCAAACATCAACAGGGATAAAGATTGTGACGGAACCTGTGATTTCATTGATATGAAAAACTCCCTCTGCCAGCATAGATATGTTGCCTAGAGAACTGCAGAGTTAAATGGTTTGCCCTGGGAATCACAAAACCAGTGTTAGTCATGTGTAGGACTTGTATCCTGGTAATCCTGACTTCAGAGTCATCTTGCCATTCACTATGCCATGTCTGTCTCTAATTCAGGTTTACTTTTGTTGGTCCTGAGGTACTCTGTGTAATTTGTTACAAAAAAAACTTTAAAAGTGAAAATATAAAGAAGATTGAATTTATTGTGAAACATCTTATAAAGTATTGTATTCAGAATTATTTCCATTTCTTGTCATAGTAAATAGTCACATTCTTCTCACTAAGTAAGAAGTAATCCTTGAAATAACATTGATCTCAAATGTAAATTAAAAATAACCTTTGAATTTTTTTAGTACCATTAGTTCCATTTTTTTAAAAAAAAAAATTGTTGAGATCTTATTATAGAGGTTTTTTCTAAAGTATTTTTTTTTACCTGAAAGACTCCAGACTTTGAAACATTTGAAGAACATACAACCAGCTAATGTCTTTGATTCATCAGAAATATTTAAGTTTGTTTTTGCTTTTTTGTGTAGACAGCTAATTTGAGAGGACTGTATGGAAATATCACATGGCAGCCTTAGAGAAAAGTAAACATTTCATACTTGGGACCATCTCTGTTCTATGGCAGTAATGTTGAGATACTCTTTTTCAGTCACCCAGAATTTACTCTGAAGTTGTTTGCAAATTAACTTTTTGTTAAACTCCATTAATTTAATATAATTGATAAAAAAAATTCTGGTTAAAATTGAATCACTTGCGTTTTGCTGCCAGTTCTACATGACTTCCTGGTTAAAAGTTGATACGTTAAAAGTGTTCATATTATAATCAAGGCTTAATTGAAAGTGCTTTCCCAAATTCATTTTACTCTATTAACATTCCTATGAAGTAGGGAAAGGCAGGTATAATGCCTATCATCAAAATGGGAAAATTAAAGGCCAGAGAGAGTGTGACTTTTCTTTTTAAACATTTATTTTAATTAATGTCCTATTGATGCTTACTTTTACATTGATGTCATTTTTAGTAACCTGCCTTTCCCAAAAGAACACTCTCCTTTAACAAAAATACACTTAAGCCAAATAAGCCATCAAATTATTTATGTGTAACAGCCTGGTTCTCTCTGAAGAGATGGGGTTGTCTTCCTAATCAGTTATCTGAAGCTGGGATTGTACAATGCCCTGAAATTTTCGATGTTTTCTTTTGCATTATTGTTTGATTCTTATGTATAGTGTCCCTGAGTTTAGCTTACTTCTCTTTGCATTATTTTAAACTGGTCTTCCCAAGTTCCTATGAATTCTTCATATTTATCATTTATCATAGTACAGTAATGTTCCATTACAGTTATGGACTATAGTTTGAGTAGTCATTTCCCCAAGATTTTGACTTTCCAAGGTCACACATGATGATCCGGGAATAGGACCTTTTCTAGTCACTTAACCCCAATTGCCTCATTCTGAGTAATCCCCAGTCATCCTGATGAATATCTGGTCACTGGATTCAGATGGCTCTGGAGGAGAAGTGAGGCTGGTGACCTGCACAGCCCTCCCTCACTCAAAACAACATCAGGTGCAAGTCATGTCATCATTTCTCTGATGGCATGGTCTTCTTCAGCAATGAAAGACAAACACGTGAAACCCTTACTTGATCTTTCTATTCCCACTATCATTCTATATCTCTTCCCTTTATGGTCACATGCCTCAGAAAGGCCAGGTGCAGAAGGTGCTTTCATTTTCCTTTCAGCCTCTTTTTAACCCCTTATAATCCATCTTGCAATCTTATTGTTCCCCTGAAATTGCTCTCTACAAAGTTACCAGTGAGCTCTTAGTTGCCAAATCCAGTAGCCTTTTCTCAATTCTCATTCTCCTTGACCTTTCTTCAGCCTTTGACACTATTGATCACCTCCTTCTTAATTCTTCTCTCTAGGTTTTTCGGGACACTGTTCTCTCCTGATTCTTCTCCTTCCTATTTGACCACTCCTCAGTCTCCTTTGTTGGATCCTTATCCAGATCACGCTCCTTCTAACCATAGATGTCCTTCAGAGTTCTGCCACGTTCTCTTCTCTTCTCCCTCTATCATACTTCACTTGGTGATCTCATCAATTCCTATGCATTTAATAACCATCTCTGTGCTGATGATTCTCAAATCTGCCTTTCCTTCCCCAACTTCTCTGCTGATCTTCAATCTCTCATCTGCAGCTGCCTTTCAGACATTCTCAAACTGGATGTCCAGTAAATATCTGAAATTAAGCATGTCCAAAACAGAACTCAATACCTTTCCCTTAAATCCAACCCTTCCTTCTCCATTACTATAGAGGGCAGCATCATCTCCCAATCCCTTAAACTTGCAACCTAGGAGTTATCATCACTCTCTTTCACAGGGCCTGCGATTTAATTTCTGCTACATTTCTTAAATATGCCCCCTTTCTCTCTTCTGACATTGCTGCCTCTCTAATAGAGTTCCTCAGCATCTTACAACTGGACTATTTCATAGCCAGATGGGTGAATCTGCTTGCCTTAAGTCTCTCCCCATTCTAATCCAACTTCCTTTCAGCCACTAAAGGGATTTTCCTAAAGCTCAGGTCCAACCATGTCATTCTCCTACTTGATAAATTCCAGTGCCTTCCTGTTGCTTCAAGGATCAAATACAAAATCTTCTGTTTGACCTTCAAAGCCCTTCATAACCTAGCCTACTCTTACCTTTCCAGTCTTCTTATATCTTACTATCCACCACATTCTCTTCAATTCCATAACACTGGCCTCCTGGCTGTTCCATGAACAAGACTTTCCATCTCTTGGCTCCAGGCATTTTCTCTGGTTGTCCTTCATGTCTGAAATATTTTCCTTTTTCCTTTCTCACTACTGACTTTCCTGGCTTCCTTAAAGTCCCAGCTAAAATCCCATCTTTTGCAGGAAGACTATTCCTAACCTCTCTTAATTCTAATGCCTGTCCTCTTATTAATTCCTACTTATCCCGTATTTGGCTTGCTCAGTGTGTGGGGGTTTTGTGTGTGTGTGCGTGTGCACATGCACACGTATTTGCACTTTCTTTCCCCATTAGACTGTAACTCCTTGAAGGCTGGGACTATCTTTTGCCTTTTTTTTTTTTAATACCTAGCACTAAGCACAGTGCCTGACATATAGAAGGTGCTTAATAAATGTGTATTGATTTATTGATTGGCTCCTGAGATATTTAAATTTCCTACCCTCCCATCCCAACCCATTTTCTCTCTTCCCTTTTCTCTCTTTGGTGTCTCCTTTTTTCTTTTCTGTTTGTGTCATGGGCATGCCACCTACATTCCTTGTTACATCATCACTGATAGCCATAGTTGATTTGATTTAAATCACTAGTGAAGGCTCACTAACTTCCCCTTAACTCTAATACATATTTTTCACATTCCTGGAAATTGTTTCACTTTCAGATGTCTCTATCATATTTTAAACTCAATTATTTAGACCTTTATTATTCCAGAATAATTTTCACTTACATCAAAATTATAATGTTTTAATTTTAGAAACTAGACAAAGCACATTTAAATGAAATCACTAAACAGGTGAAATCTCATCAGTTCAACAAATTAATCCCAAATATGTGGCAGATATTTCTATCACACTTTTATTAGGATAGCAGCTGCCACTATAACTTCAGAAATTTAAGTTGTTTTGTTTAAAACACAAAGTGTACCGTTCTGGATTTTTAACAAATTGTTACTAGTAATCATATTCTACTTAATGCAAATCTTCCTTTTGAGAAATACTTTCGAAATTCAGTCATACTTTGACTGATTCTCATAGAATTTAAACTTCACTCCTGACTCCCTTTGGATAAAGTGATTATTTCCTAAATCTATAATGAAATTAGACCTCTACAGTGGCTTGTTTTAACTTACACATACAACTTTACTAAAATAGTTACATGAATGTATTCCCTCATAAACTATGCATTATAATTTGAAGAAGTCCAAGTATTTTATAATATTGAACTTCAACATCTACAAAGATTTGGATTTTCATACCAAAAATAACAATTTAAAAACCATTTTAAAAGTAATTTTTATTCACCCTTCTGATCACACAAGATTTAACTTTGCTGACCCACACCTTAGACATTGCTGCCTCCCAGAGTGCATAATGAGAAGTACAGTGACAAGTAATCAAGGCAGTTTACAAGACATTTTTCTCTTTTAAGGAGAGTCTTGATTGCTCTCTTCTGTAGCTCAGTGACAAACTTTAACTGTCTCCTAGGTGTGGGGCACTGGACCAGGTGCTACAGGGTTTGCTAAGAAAGTGGTGTACCCATGATGCTTACTGTCTAATCATGGACCAGTCACTTTAGATTAAAATATTCCATGAGAAGTCCTGTGAGAGAGGTATAGAGAAAGCGGCATTAGTATCTTACACTTTATTCATATAGCACTTTTGATGTTTTACAAATATATAAAATAGATAAAAACAAAAAAAATAGATACAAATATAGACAGTCCACAGACCACCTTCATGTTCTTTCATAAGACTTTGAAGTTTATGATTACCTTTTCATAGGAAACTGAGCCTCACGACAGCTAAGTAAATTAGCTAAGGTCATACTGCCAAAACTAAGCTCAGACCCATGTGTTCTGGGTAAGTAGAATGTGAACTCCTTAGAAGAACATGAATTTGTTGAGTCTGGAGATGTAGTCAGTATTTAGTAGATGTTTTTAAATTAGTACTAAATTCAATATTCTTTCTATTATACATGCTTTTTTTAAAAAAATCATTTTAACATTTTAAAAAATATTTAAGTTCCAAATTCTGTTCCTCCTTTATGTATGCTTCTCAAGTAATGATGATAAAAATAATAATAATAGCTAACTAACATTTATATAATCTTGAACAGTTGCAAAGCGCTTTACATGCATTACATCTCTTTTGATCCTCACAACAATCCTGGGAAGCTGGTGCTAATATTTCCACTTTACAAATGAAATCACTGAAGATGAGAAAAGTTAAATGACTTGCCCAAGATAACATGGCTGTTAAATATTAGAGGCATGATTGAAACTTCAGTCTTCCTGAGTCCAAGGCTGGCATTCTATCCACTGCACCACCTCGCTACAGATAAAAGACTGTAGGATCAGATAAAGGAGAAATCGCGTTGAGTGGGTGGTGGGGATTAGGGAAGATTTCCTGGAGAATATTGTATTTGAGCTAGTGTTTGGAACATGCATAGGATTTCAACAGGAGCATAGGAGAGGTGAGGGAGGAGAATAAGAAGAATGTGGTAGCTGAAAACCTTCCATGGTAGGGGAGCGGGGAGGTGGGAGGCAGTGTGTTAAGCAGGATAGCAAGTCGTTTGGCTGGACTTTATAGTAGAGGCATTTGAATATACAATGAAGACAAAATAATGAAAGACTCCAAAGCTAGGGTAGGGCTGAATTATGGAGGAGTCTGAATGCCAGTCTGAGGAATTTGAACTTAATCCCATAGCTTTTAGAACAAGAGAATGACATGATTGAAGCTGTGTTTTAGAACGATGGATTGGTCAGGTGTCTATATGTAGGATGAATTAGAGGAGAAAGACTAGAATGCTAATTTGGCAGCTAATTGCAGTTGTCCATTTGAGTAGTGGAATTGTAGACCTGAGTGGTAGCAGTAGAAATAGAAAGAAAGTTATAAATAACTTCACTCTCACTAACTCAAAGTAAGCTTTTCTTGGGATCCTGAATTTAAAATTAATTAGGCTAATTATCTCTCATTCTATTAAAGTCAGAACAAAGTATAGTATATTACAGAAAGCACAGGATTTGGAGTGAGAAGGCTTACTCAGACGAGTTATTATTTAATCTCCCTGGGCCTCAGATTTCCCATCTATGAAATGACGAAGTAAACTAGATGATCTCTGGAACACTGTTTTTAAAATCTAAATCTTATAATGCCAAGGATTCCATTATTTGTATTCACTTGCCCTGTGTTCTTTGCACCCCAAACATATCCCATCGGGTTTTTTTGTCCTATTTTTACTAGATTTAAATTTAAGTGGTCTCCTTGCTCAGGTTGGTAGGAATCTAGGATACTTACCAGGCCTTATAGGAACCTCATTTATTTCTTGACAGATATTTCTATAAAGAAAACTTGGGGGCAGTACAGCACCTAATTCTTTATTAGTGAAGTCTTTATGAAACAGTTACTTGTTCATTCTTTATCATTATTGTAAGTCCAGTAAAGGAAAATCATGACTGAGGAGATTTCATGGTTACTTGTTTAAGTTTCTTAGCAACAAGTAACAATATTTAGGATTCATTGGGAAAACAAACCAGGAAAAAAGAGATAATCTCTCAACTTGAGATTTATCATCAGAGACAGTGTTATAATTCCAGCTTCATCCATTCAAAACATTAAGAGTATAGCTCCAAGTGGCCCCTGTACACATCCTCCACACCCTCCTCACCCCTCAAAAAAAAGATCAGGCCGAAATCTGATATCAGTTTTTCTGAACTAGCAACCCCTTATGAGAAGGTCTTAGACTCTAGGCTGCATTCTCTAGGCTGCACATCTCTAACGTGCAGATACTTGTATGAGGAAGAAATAATCCACATGGTATAGCCACCCATGGGAACAGGCTCTGTCCTGAGACTCCATAGGTAGTCTCAAAGCAGGTTTCACATGACTTTGCTCTGTCAGGCAGATTCTTCCACGGTTTTATTATGGTTATATCCTTCTCTCATTAAAAGTGAATCACATTCCAGATTTTAATAGCAGCAGTTCATGTTGATAGTTTCTGAAGCACTTCCCTCACAACAACCCTATTAAGGAAACAGTAAAATTATAATTATCCCTATTTTGCAGATGAGGCTGTCACTTTGCTAACTGTTATGAAGCTAGTAAATGGTAGAGCTGGGACTCATATTGGATTTCTGTGTCTCAAGTCCAGTACCCTGTGCTTGTTTATGGCTTGGCCATGTTTACCCTTCTCTCTAAAGAAGCCACATTTGACCTCTTTAGAGGTAAATAATTTCAGTTGTTTGCTCTGGCATTTTGAGGTGAGCTGTGGGCCTGGTCATTTTTTAACAGTAAAATTCTTTGTGCATAGAATTCTCAAAAATCATTTGTTACAGCCATAACTATATATACTATATATACTAACCCTAAATGCGCTCTTTGGGATGAACTCACTTTCTATGTTTGCATGACTTGAAAAGTTGTTGCATAGTACAGAAGTGCCATCAGCAAAAACTGTTCTAAAAAAATCAATTTGATATGTTTTAAATCCATAATAGGAAGTGAACCCTTAATCTTAGAAAGCATCAGGTATCTGACTCCAATTTAAATGTATGTGAATATCTAGTATAAGTGTTAATTACTTAGGGCATTGGGGCATTGGAGATTTGGTTTGCTTATTTTCATGTGTTTATTCAGAGAGAGAGGGAAAGAAGGAAGAAAGAAAAATAAAATGAATGAATTTTCTTATTTGTGCTAGCTGGGCCCTGGTTTGAAGATCTCAGTTAAAGGTGTCATCAGATGGAGTCCCAAACAAGTCATCCACACATGGTAGGAAAAGGACCAGGAAAAACAGATTCACAGAAAAGGGACCGTTGGGGTTTGTAGGCTTTCTCAGTAGAAGAGATTGTTAAGAGTTTTTAATGGGTTTGTTTTTTTCTTCTTTTGTTATTGGACCAATGAAAGGCATTGGTTTCTTCGAAGTTTATGCATTGTATGAAGGACTTAGTACCTTTTTGAAAAGAAACAGACTGTTACAAAAGAAGACAGCAAAAAAACTTCATAGGATCTTAAGGTTTTTGCCTTTAAGAAATACATTTCTGCCAGTTTCCCCTTCAGAAGCTTGAAAGGTTACACAAGAAACAAACAAACAAAACAAAGGCCAACCAGTCTTGTTGGTAGCAAGTGCTATTGTACTCTTTTTACCCACCTAGAGGAAGAGCTTTAACAACAGGATTGGAAACTTGGGATCAGATAGATGCCATCCTTCCATATAAGACTTGATGTAGATGGAAATATTAATTTGAGAACTTCTGGGAATCTCCTTTGGCAGTGTCTTTGATTTGTGTATTTTACAATCCCTTGCTCTAAGAGAAGACTCCAAAGAAATTAACACCAGACACGGATGTTCACAGTGAATAATTCTCTTCTGCATGAACCTTTGTTATGTCAGCATAGACATTTACTCCTTAGTTGAGCTCTTCATGGGTCACGTGTACAGTAGTTCAGTAAGTTAGCCAGCTGTAAGAAATAACTGAATCTTTTGGAGTGTCCTTCACTCCTACTAGAGGTTGTGACAGAAGTGAGTGTGTCTTGTACTAGTGCTACGGAAGCAACATAGACTTGGAGTAAGAATGAGCAGAGTTCAAATCCTCCCTCCGAGGGGTATGTGACCCTGGGGCAGGTTTAGCACCTACCTCACAGAGTGGTTGTGAGGAGCAAATGAGATAACATACATTAACTGCTTAGAAAACCTTAAGGAGCTATATAAATGTCAGTTGCTACTGATGTGCTAATTTTCTTTGATTCCACAGCAGTGAAGTAATTAAACAGACACACACACACACACACACTCATGCATGCATGGGCATACAACAGTTGTTTGTAACAATAGGAAAGTCATGTTTATGCCATTTATAAAGTCAAGTCAACAAACATTTATTAAGCACCTACTATGTACCAGGCACTGTGCTAGGGACTGGAAATACAAAGAAAAACAAAGAATAATTGATGCTGTCAAGAATCTCACAGTCTAATGGAGGAGACAACTATGTACCAAAAAATACAGACAACATAAAACATGGATTATCAATAGAAATAAGGCCCTGACAGTAAGGACGATCAGGAACGGCTTCTTGGCCGAAGGGATTTGAGCTGGAATCCAAAGAACTCCTAGAGGCAGAGATGAGGAAGAAGAGAACTGCACATGTCCAGGGGACAGCCAATGAAAATTCCTCAAGTCTGGACAGAGGGGGTCTTGTGGGAAAAACAGCAGTGACAGTGTCATGGATCACAGAGTACCCAGAGGGGAGTGAGGTGTAAGAGGACTAGAAATGTAGGAAGGGGCCAGATTAATATTAACTTTAAAGCCAAACAGAGGAATTTATATTTACTCCTGGCAGTGATGGAGGATGCCACTGAAGTTTATTGGAGAGTGGAATGACATACCTAGACCTTCACTTTAGGAAGATCAATCTGATAGCTAAGTGGAGAACGACCTAGAGGGAGGTGAGACTTGAGGCAGGGTATTGCAAGTCAGGCATCCAGGAGTAAAGCAATGAAGGCCTGCACTTGAGTGATGCTAGTGTCAGGAAAGAAGAGGCCATATCTGATTGATGCTACAAAAGTAAGATCTATAGGCCTTGACATCAGATTGAATATAGGAAGGGGAGAGGATGGAGGGGAGAAGGAAGAAACAGTGAGGTGATGGCTTATGCCAGGGAGAAAGAATGAGGAGTTGAGGGTGACACCTCAGTTGCTGAGCTTGGGTGACTAGAAAGATGGTGGTACCTTCAACAATATTATTAGGTAAGTTAGGAAGAAGAGAGTTTTAAGGAAAAGATAATAATAAAGATAAATCCAATTTCAAATGAAACAGATAGTCATGATAAGAATATAAATAAGCCATGTAGCATAGTGAATAGAAGGTCAGTCTTGAAACCAGGAAGATCTGGGTTCAAGTTCTGTATCTGATACCTACTGGCTGTGATCCCAGGCAAGTCACTTAGTGTCTGAGTGCTCAAGGCAACTCTCTGAGACTATAAGTCTGATCAACTTCCCTCATGTGACATTTCCCTCTGCCAGTGAAATCATCCCTGTCCCTATCTCTGCCTTCAAGGAGCTTACACTACAATAGGGCAGGACACCTGTCGGTCTATGTCATAACCAGGAAAGAGTCACCAAGGCAGTGAGTAGAGCCGTAAGATGATATCTGGTAGACCCTTTCCTGAAGCAGTGATAGCATGTATTTGGTTACTCTTTCAGTGCAAGAGAATGCTATGCCTTTGGCTTCCTAGAAGATTCAGGTGACCAGGAGCAACTTGATGTGGAGAGCTCTCCGCACTCAGGATAGCACAGCCCACAGAGGGGGGCCTGGAGGTCTGGTTGGAAAGGGCAGAAGCATCAGGGTGGCAGAGCCGGTATATAAAATTAAGCCTTTTTCAAGGTTACCCTCAGTGATTCCATTGGGGAATTTTTTCCAATTTAATGTTTCTGTATTATAGTAGTTTTTTCTTTAAACAATCATGACTTGTCAGAGTTAAAGTGGGACAGGTGATAAAAATTCCCATTACTTCTTTGTAATAATTTAATCGGCCAGGATCCTTAGAATGGGAAGCTGAAAATCCAGCAGTGACAAACAGGGAAATACTAGGAGCACCAAAAATTAATTTGTGTCTCGGGATAGAAGAAAAATTAGCTTAATCTCTCAAGTTAATTGTAACTTAAATACCTTAAAGTTTTCTCAGCCTTGTGTCAAGGCTGGGGATGATCCATTTAACTTGTGTTATATAGCAACTATATAGTTCAATTAATAGTTTGATGTTGCCAGAAACAAGTTTTATAGGTTTGTTGTCTGTACCTTTTGATTTATATAATCATGAACAACAAGGCTGCTAGTGAAGATTTGGGAAGATTCTTTTGCATACCCTAAGCATAATAATAGATGAAAGAAATTTTAACATTCCAAGAGCCTTGGGAGTTTTGAGCTAATAAAGTGAAGGCTAATGCTTGTCACTTGGCATTTTAGTGATTTCTTTTCCCCCTCTCCCATCACAGTAATATCCGATGTTTTAAGATTGACCAGCCTTCAGCCGGTGATGCTTCAGGAGCCCCAGCAGTGTGGAGCCATGGCTACACAGAAGCCTCAGGTGTAAAGAATAAGTAAGTGGATGACTTTGAAATAACATGTGACTCCTGCCTTCTTCTCACAGTCCAAGTGAAAAAGAAGAAGAACCCAGTGCTTGCTTTTCTTATACAAAATTCATTGAAGGATGTTCTCCCCAGAGTGAGATGGTACCTTGACTCCTATTTGTACTCTAAGCTAAGCCTTCACTGCTGGGCCACTCATACTCTTTCTTTGTTAGAGAGGTTGCTAGGAGATGATGTGACTGACATGTTGTGTCTCTGTAAGATGCCAGTATTTAGAGAAGGCCCAAGTGCTGAAATGGATTTCTGCTTTTTGGAAAAGCCCCTTTATCTTCCTCTACAGCCTGCTTACCAAGCCAAGCACGTAAGACCACTAAAAGAGGAGTGGCCTTGATTTTCCATAGTCTATGTCCCTTAAATTGTTGACCAGTTGATTGTTTTGTGGGGCTGTTTTGTTGTTTTTACTTGCTATCTAAAGTGGCCCCTGGCAATACTCAAAACCTGCTTCCTGCACTATGCCTTGTGTTGTCAGTGGGTCCCTGCCCATTTTCATTTCTGATTTTTTTCTTTTTCCACCAGTTTGCCTTTTCTTTTGGGTCAGCATACTGGTTTTCTTTAGACTACCAGAAATAATCTCTGTGATCTGTTGTTTTGGTAATTTTTGACCCCTGAAGGTTTGAGGGGAGTGTGAACTTAAAGAATCTTAGCAATTAGTAGATTTTAATATTACATAAAAAAAGGAAGTTTTAAAGCCCTCAGGAAGACGGTAAGAATCACTTCCCTGCCCTCCAACTTTGAATACTGACTGTAAAGAAAGCTAGTGGATTAAGCAGAGGCTCTTTGAATCATTCCTATTGTGCCAACTGCTCTCCCTTCGTACAGTAAGGAGAAGCAACTCAAGCTGTGAAACATTGATCCTTTTCTTTCTCTCCTTGAGGGTTAGATGTGATGGTGTCATATCTTTGGTAGCTAAAGACTCAGGATCCCCATCATACCCACTGTTTCGTTTTCCATCTTGTTGACAATGGAGGCACAGGGGAAGTGAGGGCAGTTTACCCACCTTCCCTCTGAAGTGTCGCTATTGCATAATTTCTGTGTGCTTTACATTTAATTTCATTGCAACAAGTAAGAATAAGTAGCATATTTATTAGACAAGCTTCTATTTCTAGTTTTTTTAAAAAGAATTGTCATTTGTTTGGTTAAAAAACCCTAACTTGATTATAATCATTCAACCAAGCATTTATTAAGTGCCCCTTATATGAATGAAGATATGTGAAAAAACATTAAACTTAGGGTACTGTTCAAGATGCAAGACTACAGAAATAAAATATGTTGTCATGTACTCATTCATATTGATTAGGGCTTAAGAGCTTGATTTAAATAGGGATTTTTCTTATGCCTACCTAATTATTCCTTCCTGAGTAGTTTTCCCTCCTTTGAATAGTAACTACTTTGCTTATGGAGGCTTCTCATTTACTTTGTTCTTTGCACTGAGCTCACCTAGGCTGAAGGTGCAGAGCTGTCTGTCTTCTAATGTGTTTCTAACTATTTGGAGGAATCCTGAGGAATAGCAGAGATTGTATACTGTATTCTTTTTCATTTAACTTGGTCTTCTTAAGGAAAAGGTGTTTTTTTGCAACAAGTCTAAGATTACAAAAGAAGGAAATTCTGTTCATGAACATTGTTAACCAGTCAGCAGTTTCTTGAAAAATATTTCTCCGGAATATAGTGTCTGGCTTAAAGTAGTTTTCACTTGAAAAGAAAATGAGACATTAAACAAAGAAAGACGTCTTAGGAGCTTGAGATACTCTTTAACTTTCCCACTGGGTGCTGTGTAACTCTAGATGAATTACTGCTTTTCAGAATGAAAGAGCACCATTAGGTGCTTACTATTTGTAAAGCATTTAAGGTACAAATAATTTCTGTTTTCAGAGAGCTTACATTCTCCTTCTAAAAGGAGGAAGAAATACATAAAGGAGATCTCAACTGTATGTCAATTGCAGCTGTTATTAGAGTGCTTCATGGAGATTAATTAAGATCAGCTAATTAATAATTAAAATTAAGGAAAGGCATATGCACAAAGAAAAATGAAAGTTGTTAATGGTAGGAGCAGATCAGGACCCCATATATTTGTACCTCCTCACACCATTCTCCTTTCTGGTTTCCATTTTAAGAGTAGAAATATCAGAAGAGAAAGGGAAAAGGGGGAGATAGTGTCCACAAATTAAAGGATAAAATATTCTGATTACCCTTCCCCAATAGGACATAAGTTGGGACATAAGATAAAATGGTTCAAACTAGCTTAGATACTTGTTCTAAATTTGATTATGTCATTAAGTTTATCTCCTGTATGTGGAATCTCAATGAATGAGGCAACACATAACTGCATAATCTCTAATGTCACCTGAACTGCCATAGTTTTCATAAGAAGATTGTGTGCCAGGTACTTGTGAGATGCAGACTTAGCTGTAGGCATCCCACTTGTGACAGAAGCAGAGGAAAGGAAGCTTCACCATACTTCCACTCTTAAAACTAGCATCCAGTGCTGGAGAGGGAGAAGGAGAGAAGAAAAAGGGGAAAGAGTATGGAGAAAGAAAGATGAACAAAGTTAACCTTCAGTATTTGGTCCCCCTCTTACCCCTTTTTTTTCACTTTGTTAAGGTTGTGTGTTGCAGCCCTGTCAGCAAATAATTTCTGTGACAACCGAGAGGCTCTCTATGGAGTCTTTGATGGAGACCGCAATGTAGAAGTGCCGTATCTTCTACAGTGCACCATGAGTGACATTCTGGCAGAGGAACTACAGAAAACAAAGAATGAAGAGGAGTATATGGTCAACACTTTCATCGTCATGCAAAGGTGAATCTCAGAGCTGCTTGAGCCATCCGTGGTAGTCATAACTCAGTCATTCATCAACAAGAATTTATTCAACATTAATTATGTGCCAGGCAAATTGTGAAGGGGTACAGAGACAGAAGTGAAGCAGTTACTATCTGCACGGAGCTTACGTTCTAATGGGGAGGTTCTAATGGGGTTTCTTTGGGAGGTCTTCTGCCATTGTGTTTGTCTAGGAAAAAGAAATTGTCATGTATGTACATGTCCTTAACACATTATTATTAGAGTGTATGCTAGTTTCAGAGCTCTAAGGACCTCATGTGAGCTATTCTAAGCACCAGGGTCTCTCCTGTACCTTAAAAAGTCCAGCTCAGTTTCAAGCTTATTACCCTTTCAGAGTATTCATTATGTAGCTAAGCAAATGTCCTCAGGCACTTCGAATCTACCTGCCACTGATCCCTGGGCACCTGTGGTCCCTAGCCTTGCTATAGAATGGACATGAAGCTGCAGAAATGATGGGGACTTCTTAGAGCTCCCCTAGGACCTTCCTGAGTTTGGGATCTGTATTTAAAGATTGTGTTTCTATTCTATATTGTCCATCTTTATGAAACTCTTTCCAACATTAAGGGATGGTGCAACCTGTGCTTTTTTCAGAGTTGAGATAGTAACATTTTACACCAAAGAGTTGTGTTTCTTCCACACCAGTTCCATGTCAAAAGCACAATGTGTTAGACCCTATGTAGGAATAATGTTGGCTGTTCTTTGGGAGGTATGAAATGTTGTTCCCATTGGTATGCACCGGGGCGTCTGACTCTAATTAAAATAGAAGGTAAGGATAGGAGGAACAAACTCTAGTCACTTCTAATCCAGTACCTTGTCAAGAAAAGCTCAATACTAGCTATTTTTAATCTTTTCCATTTAATGAGACCCTTTAGCATTCTGGAAGCCTATGGTTCCCTATTCCAAGTGTTTTAACGTGTGTGTGTGTGTGTGTGTGTGTGTGTGTATGTTCACAGACCCCAGGTTAAGAACCCCCTAACATAAAGAAGCAGGTGAAGATTCTTACCTACTACCTCTAGAGCCAGAAGCTTCTTATGAGATCTGCTATTGCAAACAGGACACGGGGTCATTACAATGGGAAAAGTAACTTCCCCTCCAGTTTAAATACAAGGGATCCCTCATTCAAATGGTTGCTCATTCCTTTGTCACTTTGAGTCTATAAATTCTGTACTGCAAATACTTGCAAGATGGGGCCAGGAAAAAAGGAGAAGTATTTATATTAAAAACGTCATAGAAACAATAACATTCTTCTTCTCGATTTCTGGATCTTCTTTCCTTCTCCCAACCCTCGCCCTGAATCCCCATCCCTGCCTCAAGAACTCTGTGCTAGATTGTAATCAAGGGAGGAAGGTTACATACTGAGTTGCTCATAGTTGGAATCAGATTCCCTGGGGACCAGTTTGTAGGGATTTTTTAAAGACCTCTGTGGAACTAAGATGGTGGGATGTACTGTTTCCCACCCCCTGCATCTTCCAGGCCCTTGTTGTACAGCCTCCTATTAACCATTGACCACTGGGGTGTGAAGTACAACTACTAAGATACATGCCTACCATTTTCTTTTTGTCCCAGTGGTAGCCTCTGAACAAAAAAGGAATGTTATCGTATAATTAGCTAGGAATCATGTAATAGCTAAAAAGAAATTAACAGATAAAGCTCCATTATTCCTGGGAAGGTAGGCTTTTCTCTAATTAATTTTTCTTTTGAGGGATATTAAGGCAAGGGGGTGCAGGGCATTACAAGTAGTAACCCTACTCGTACCAGAGGTTCTCTGTTCCCTAGGTTTGCTATCCTGGTGCTTTTCACTAGCGTCATCCCTTCACTTAATCTGATGACAAGGAAAAGCTTCGTTTCCTTGAATTGAAGGCTAGAGCCTCACTTACTGTGGCAGGGCCTGTGAGCCTCTTCTGGAAAGTAATAGCCACGGACAATCAAGAGCTCCAGAACCTGAATTCCAGACATCTGTTCCTCATTTTTCTCATTTGTTAATGGAGCATGCCACATGATAGAGTTTGAAGTCTTGAGAAGAAATGTAAATTCTTTAGTCACAGGATCCTAGTGCATAAATGACTTTAACTTGAGTTTCATTCCTAACTCTTCCATAAATTAACCCAAGGCAAGTGAATTAATCTTACACTCCCCATTTGTGAACTGATGGTGTTTCTCTTACCTTCCTATTGCCCATAAAGGGATAATATGAGCATAAATGATATGAGGAATAACTTAGCTAATAGTGCTTGATCTGGTCCTGAGGTGTTTGTCAGAACTTGCAGATGCAGCTGGTGTCCTAATGGGTCTGTGGATTAGTGACCACAATTAAAAGGTTAAATCAGAAGTCCTAGAACAGACGATGCCAGTCTTCAAAAGTTCTGTCGTATAGGGCAGGAAAATGGATTGCCCAGGACTTCAAGGCAAATACCAGCACACTTTCTCTCTCTATCTCTCTCTGGGTCTCTTGTCTCTGTCTCTCTCTCTGTCTCTCTGTCTCTGTCTCTCTCTCTTTTTCTCTTTCTCTCTTTCTCTTTCTGTGAGTCAGTGAATTTTTAAGTGTGTACATATCTACATATAGGCCCTCCTTTTTTTAGTAATTGACCCTTTGGCTTCCTAATCTTAGGCCAGAGAATGGAAACGAAAGAAACAAGTTGCTTGGTGTCTTGAGAATGTAGTACTTGAGGAGTGTGTGTGATTTGTGTAGTCAGCTGTATTCCAGTTGATTTCCCTGGCTTTTAGTGCTAAAGTAACTCTTCCCACCAGTTATGTTGAGATTCCTTTTTGAATCAATAGGCATGTAATATGTTAAATTCCACACTAACTTTCTTCCTCCAGGAAGCTTAGGCATGTTTTGATGAAAAGAACCTGAGTTGAATTCTAGTGAGTTCTGCAGGGCTTTTCTGCCTTCTACCCTGGGCCCAATTCTGTAGTCCCTCCATTCAAAGGAATAAAACTAATACTTGAGGTTTCTTTCCCCTCAAATTTTAGGAAACTTGGAACTGCTGGGCAAAAACTTGGGGGCTCTGCTGTGCTGTGTCATATAAAGCATGATCCTGTGGACCCAGGAGGATATTTCACCTTGACTTCTGCCAACGTGGGAAAGTGCCAAACAGTTCTGTGCCGGAATGGAAGACCGCTGCCTCTGTCAAAGTCGTACATCATGAGCTGCGAAGAGGAGCTGAAGAGGATCAAGCAACACAAAGCCATCATCACGGAGGTGAGGACAGACCTGCCCTGTCAGCATTGAGGTGACATGACATGAGACTGAATCCTAAACCCAAGTGGCATGTATCAGATTATCTTCAGACTGATCCAGAGATGTTTTTAGGGCATTGGGTTACTAAGTGCCGAATCTCATTTGTAAAATGGGGAGAATGATGGCACCTATCTCACAGAGGCTGCTTGGCAACGCAGTGAATAAGAGTGCTAGACTAGAAGTCAGGAAGGCCTGAGTTCAAATCCTGCCAAAGACACTTAGCAGCTATGTGACCCTGGGCAAGTCATTTAAGTCCTGTTTGCCTCAGTTTCCCCATTTGTAGAGTGAAGATAACAACAGCAGCTACAACTTCCCAGGGTTGTTGTAAGAATCAAATGTTTGTAAAGTTCTTTGTAAACTATACACAGTTATTTTAAGTGCTTATTTCTGCTGTTGTCCTTGTTGTGGCTAAAGGTACTCTGCAAGACCTTAGAACACTGTATAAAATATCAGCTATTGTCACTATTATTATCTTTTTCAGTGACATCAAGAAACACTGGTAACCTAGAGTATCTCAATAGTAATACCACCAGTTTATACCTAAGCTCTTAGTTTTTATTATTTCTTTGCTTAGGTTTGCTTGCTCCAGGATTTATTAATGAGGTTCTATTGTAACCTCAGGAGATTTTTCAGCTTTAAACTTTTCCTCTTGCCTGTTCATAGAATTATGCTACAGCTTCAGTGTAATTATTTTCTTCCATCTCCAACATAGGTGAGACAGTTATAACGTTTCTTTGCTTTTTAACTGTATCATTAGTTAAAATCCTTTAGCTGAACTTCGACTGTCTTCTACTAAATTCCACCATATAATACTTTGGATAAGGGTGTTCCAGTAGAAGTATAATTTTTTTTATCCTTTCTATGATGCAAACAGGAAAGTGGATGCTATGAGCAATTCTGATATGTTAAGGAACTGATACAAGTTTAAAGAAATAAGTACCAGGGATGACTTGGGAATTGGACATTTCTTGCTTTAAAACTCCCAATGAAATTTTTCCTTGATTCTTTAAAAGAATTCTTTTCTCCCTTGCTCCTTTCTATTTGGTGTTTTTTTGTTCGTTTGTTTACTGTCAGCATTAAACGAAGTGGGATTGGGATTTCATTGAGTCCTGTACTTCCAAAAGGATAGAAAATTTTCTCCTTTTGTTGTGTCTGGTAGAGCAAAATATAAAAGGTCCGTGAGTTGGTGCTCCATTGGTACAAGGAAGGTTTGCCCTTAATTTGTACCCGTAAGAAAAACTGGTCAGGGAGGAGGCAGATGTGGGATACTAGAGGATAGGATACTTTCAGAGAACTGGTGGGGAATTAAAACTTTGTTTGCAATTCTTTTATTTTTAGCTTATAATACTTTGTACAAAGTTACTCTGTTTTAGAGTAGAGCATGGCAGTTCTCTCTGTATTGTCTCTATTGGAAACACCTATTGAAGTCAAACTTTATAAATTAAGATGAAAATCTACCATCAGTAGATCACAGAAGAGCAAATAGCTAAGAATATTAGCTGAAGAAGGCAGACCAGCTGATTGTAAAAGCAAAAGCCATTCCCCAGTTGATAAATGGTCAAAGAATAGGAACCCACAGTGTACAGAAGAATCCTAATCTATCAGTAGTCACATGAAAAAATCCTCAAATCACTAGTGGCTGGAGAAATGCATATTAAAGCAGTGCTGAAATACTACCTCACACCTATCAAATTGGCTAACATGACAGAAAAGGAAAATGGCACATGCTGGAGGAGATGAAGAAAAATTAGAATGCTAATGGAGTGTTTGTGGAGTTGTGAACCAGTTCAGCTATTCTGGAAAAAAATTTGGAACTATAAAGCTGCATACTCTTTTACCCACTACTGGGTCTATATCCCAAAGATATTGAAGATAAGGAGAAAGGATCTGTATGTACAAAAATATTTATAGCGGTTCTTTTCATGGTGTCAAAGAATTGGAAATCAAGGGAATCAGTTGAAGAATGGTTGAACAATTTGTTGTATACAATTGTAATGGAATACTTTTGTGCTATAAGAAATGACAGGCAGGATAGTTTCAGAAAACCTTGGGAAGACTTATATGAATTCATGCAAAATTAAATGAGCAGAAGCAAGAAAGTTGTATACAGTAACAACAATATTGTAAGGATGATAAACTGTGAAAGACTTAGCTACTGCAATCAAGACTGTGATCGGAAACAGTTCTGAAGGTTCCATGATGAAAAACGCTCTCTACCTCTAGAGAGAGGTCTGAATGTATTATTGAAACACACTTGTTTAAACTTTATTTTTCTCCTTTTTTTGGTCTCTATTTTCTTTTGCAGCATATAAAGATATATGTTTTGCATGACTTCACATGCATAATTGATATCAAATTGTCTGGAGTGGGAAGGAGAGAATTTAGAACTCATTGAATAAATGAATGTTAAAAAAAATTACATGTAATTGGGAAATATTTAATGAAATAAAATGCGGTGAAAAAAAATTTTTTAGAAAAAACTGCCATGAAAATGAAATTGAAATGAAAGTTGATACATTTATATACCAGTATGAGTTGCTGAGGATGACACAGTAGAGAAATTCCAGGGTGAAGTTAAATCAGCATATACTCTGACACTTGGTAACTTCGGTGAAAAGGAAAGAAATGGCAAGGATTATAGAAGAAAGGAGAGAGGAATTCATTACTCAGGAGAAAAAAAAGAGAGACCAAAGAGTTGTAGATCACACAGAAGTCTCATATAATAAACACTTTCAAAAAAGGAAGAAAAAAGAATTGGTAGGTACTAGAAATGGAAAGCACCAAATAACAGCACAAAGAATTAAACAGATTATGTCTTTAACAGATGGGAAAAGACTTATTATAGATGTGGGAGTTATCTTTGAGTCAGCTGTCTGCAGTAGAAGCTAAGATCAGAATTTATAATAAACCAAAAGAAAGAATTGTCATGAGAAAAGGATATGGAATACAGTTAAAAGTATTTAACCGTGAATTATTTAAATAAGTGATTGCCAATAAAAATGGAAAATGGGCAACAGAAATTATATTGGCACCAAATGTAATCATTTCATCCAGAAATTAAAACTATTATAAATTAATTTCTATATTAAGAAGACCAAGAGTGAAAAGGCCTCCAAGTCAGCAAACATTTGACTTACTTGCCACATGGAAAAATGTGACTGCCCATGACAATACCAATGTATGATATGAACTGTCTATAAAATCTCACACAAAAAAAGACAATTATGAGCTGTTTGGAGTAGGCCTAACACCAATATCCTGTTAATTTAGGTTCAGTTTTAAGATGAAGTTAGGTATGCCAACTCTGGACTCAGGAAGACCTGAGTTCAAATGTGGCCTGAAACTTAATAGCTGCGTGACCCTGGGCGAGTCACTTAACCTGGTTTGCCATAGTTCCATCATTTGTAAAATAATCTGGAGAAGAAAATGGCAACTCATTCAGTGTCTTTGCCAAGAAAACTCCCAGTGAGGTCATGGAGAGTCTATGGAAACTGAAAAATGACTGAATAACAGCTACAAGGTCATTAAATAAATAAGTCATTAAGTGGTTAACAAAAAGAGGCTTACTCTGCCCTAACAGAACAAGGATTTCCAACAGGAACATGTGAAACTTCTCTTCAGCTTTAGTGGATGGAGCCTCCCTTGTCTCCTCATGAAAGTACATCTATCTAGTCAGCAGGGCAGACACCCACCAAGACTGAGAAGCCTGGATTCCGTGTAGGAGGAACTTGGAATGTTTTTAAGTATCAGAAATTCATGTCAGGGGAAGCAGAGGCCAGTCAGGTCCTAGGGACAGCTTTGTCTCTTCTTAGGGAGAAATGTTGGTGGATGAGTTTTATCACATTATCATTATTACCTCATAAAGCAAAGAAAGGTAAAATCAATTTAAAGCAAGCCGGGCAAGATGTCCAACTAAGCAAAATTATTCCAAGGGCATTCAGGGTGAAAACAGAAAAAAGGACTACAGACAGAAGAAAAATAGAAAAGATTTGCAAAAATTTTTGCAGCAGACTTTTGTCCATCAGGCATAGTGGAGCTGCCACACCTGGGCCCTAACCTCACAGTCCCTGAAGTACATACATGAGAAGTAGAGATGGCATTAAAAGGAACAAAGATGGGGAAAGTTGCTGAATTGGATCAAACACATATAGAAGAGGTCTTGGATGGAAGTGATACAGTTGTGAAGGCATTGTAGGATTGGTTGACAAAGTACTTAAAAGGAAGGAAAGACACCAGAGGAAAAAAAACCTCAGACCGTTTTCATACCAGGAAAAGTGTCCAAGAAAATATCAGTAACTACTGACGTCCAGGCCTGCTCTCTCATCAATAGAAAGTATTTATGAAAACACCCTTGATGAGGGTATCAGTAGTGAGCAAGTAGGCTTTTGCAAACAGTGTTCAACACCAGACCATCGTACAATTGACAACACCGTGGAGAATAGAAGATCCCATTGTGTTTATCATTTGCTAATCGTGGAAAAAAAAATTCAACTTGGTGCAACAACAAGGTGTCTCCCATTCCTTCATCAAGATCATTGAGGATTCCTTGGAAGATTTCACATCAGAATCTTCTGATAATAAACTTCAAGAGACATAAAACAAAAGGAGAGAAAGATAAATGTTTGCCAAAAGTGTTCATGAGTGTAATAAAAAAGATCCAGGACAGAGTCCAGGTCAAGAAGGGACAATCACTGAGGAGAGTGAAATTCCCCAAATGATTCTGTTTTCAGATGATAATATATTGATTACCTTAAGCCCCAATGCATCACAGAGCCTCCTCAAAGAAATCTATAATTACTCAAAGAAGTTTGAGCTGTTTATTTTCACTGACGAGACAAAATGGATAAAGAATGTCTGTTGCCCACAGTTCAACATGCATCTATTAGACACCCTATATGAACTCAATCCAAGAAAGTACGTATGTAGCACAGGCTGAATTCCTTTCATGAGATTGCAAATCACTTTTATTCACCCCATAACATTAAAGACCCTTATTTTGAATATAAACATTTTACCAGTATTGCTGTATGTCCTCAAGACCTGGATCACTACAAGAAGAATTAAAGATAAGTCTCTCACAGAGAGAAATGGAAAGGCTAATGGTAGGTCTGAGCAGCCTGCAGCGAGGAACTCCAGAGAAGAACAAAAGGATAGGATATCATCAAGAAATCATTCGACAGAGAGGTTGGTGACAGGATATTCCCTGGGTACCTTTTCAATGTCAGGAGCAATGCCAGCTAAAATCCTGTTTTACAATAAGCCTTTCCCAACCCTTCTTAATTCCAGGACCTTCCGTCTGTTAATTATTTCCTATTTATCCTATGTATAGCTTTGTTTATATATGTTTGCTTTTTGTAGCTCCCTTTAGATTATAAGCTCCTTGAGGGCAGGGACTGTCTTTTGCCTTTTGTATCCCCATCACTTAACCACATTCCTGATACATTGTAGGCACTTGATAAATGTATATTGATTGGTTGAGAAAGACAACCAGGGCATTGGGTGGATCAATTGTGGTAACTCACGAGAGGGCATAGACAGAGATGCCCTGGATGGGTTATGATCTTCCTTATTGAAACAAGCTCCTTGAATCGATGACGTGACAGATATATCTATTTTAGTATTTGATTCTGAGTTAAGAAGAAGTTGGTGCTGGGAAGAGGCAGATACTTCTGGCGGAAAAGTTTCTTCAATGAGATGCTGGATCTCCTTTCCTCATTAAACTGCTACTGTCCTAACCCTACTTCATTACCAGAAGGTGTTTAACCTTGCTGGATGCAGCAGATTAAGGAGTATTAAAGTTAAATGGGGCCAGACCTAGAAATTAAAGTGTTAAAGCAGGGCTTACATGTGGAAACTGAGGAATTCAGTGTATAAGAATCTGGAGGGACTAGAAGTGTCCCTCTAAAGACAAAAAAGCTTTAAAAAAAAAGTCAAAACTGGGATACAATTATAGTGGCAAAAAAGAGCATTTTGGCAAAGATTTTGGCTAGGCAGAATATAGTCATTTTGAGATGTGAATGTACAGATATGTCTCCCCCTCAAAAAGTGTGTCATTGGTCTTCATAAAGTTAGACATACCAATCCCTCCTTCCATCTGCTTTTGTATTCTTTTAGTCTTAACCCTTGAAGGACTTCCTTAAAGATGTAAGTAACTTCTAGGCATGTAAAACTACTTTGTTTGCCACAGCCCAGCTGATGAGAATACAAACGTGCGTTCCCGGCGTTCACATTTGTAAGCCATAGGTTTGGAGGGGAGATGGGTGGCTTTTGAGAGAATTTTCTTTCTCCTCTAGAAGCCTGTAGGTTTATAGTGGAAGCTATTGATCCTACAAGAAGTCCGTCCTCTCCCAGTGTACATACTTGCATATATTAGTTTCAGTCTCCTTTTCTCTTAGCACTCCTCAGTTCTTATATATTCAGGGTACTACTTCTCTGCAAACTGGTGTCAGTTAAGGAGACTACCAAAAGATCTTCTCTCTTGTTCCTTGCTACCCTGGTATTGTGGGGCTTATGATGACAGCAGAGAGATAACAAAGGCCTTTGCTTTCCTGGATCAGATCTGCAGTGGTCCCTTCCCTGTGGATGGGGTGATGCTAAAAGGAGTCAGCACTGATGACTGCTGTGCAAGCTGACATGAAGTTGGCTTCTCACTCTGTCTTGTCTCTTCTCTCTCCTACAGGATGGCAAGGTGAATGGAGTAACTGAATCCACACGGATTTTGGGCTACACCTTTCTTCACCCAAGTGTTGTTCCCCGTCCCCATGTGCAGTCAGTGACATTGACACCACAGGATGAGTTCTTCATCTTGGGCAGCAAGGGATTGTGGGATAGCCTGTCCATCGAGGAGGCCATTGAGGCTGTGCGGAACGTGCCTGATGCCTTAGCTGCAGCCAAGAAGTTGTGCACCCTGGCCCAGAGTTATGGTTGCAGTGACAGCATCAGTGCTGTGGTGGTGCAGCTCAACGTCACTGAGGACAGCTTCTGCTGCTGCGAGCTTGGGGGAAGCGGGGTCCCCCCTCCAAGCCCAGGTATTTTTCCTCCCTCAGTCAATGTGGTGATCAAAGACCGGCCCTCTGATGGGTTAGGCGTGCCCTCCTCCAGTAGCGGCATGGCCTCTGAGATCAGCAGTGAGATCTCAACCTCAGAGATGAGCAGTGAGGTGGGATCCACAGCCTCAGATGAGCCTCCACCGGGAGTGCTGAGTGAGAGCAGCCCTGCCTACCCCAGCGAGCAGCGCTGCATGCTTCATCCTGTCTGTCTGTCCAGCTCCTTCCAGCGACAGCTCTCCAGCGCCACCTTCTCCAGTGCCTTCTCTGACAATGGCCTCGACAGTGATGATGAAGAGCCAATTGAGGGTGTCTTCACCAACGGCAGCAGGGTGGAGGTGGAGGTAGACATTCACTGTGGCCAAGCCAAGGAGAAAGACAAGCAGCAGCAGCAGCTGCTTCAAGTGCCAGCTGAGGCTAGCGATGAGGGCATAGTTATCAGTGCCAACGAGGATGAGGCAGGTCTGCCTAGGAAGATCGACTTCTGTGCCACAGGGACCATAGGGCGCAGGAGGGGTAATGGCTCCGTGGCCCCCCCGGAGAGGAGCCACAACATGATAGAGGTAGCTGCTGACGCACCTCTCCGAAAAACAGGGGGCTACTTTGCAGCTCCGGCTCAGCCTGATCCTGATGACCAGTTTATAATCCCACCTGAGCTAGAAGAGGAAGTCAAAGAAATCATGAAACACCATCAGCAGCAGCAACAGCAGCAGCAGCAACAGCAGCGGCAGCATCAGATGGACCAACTGCCAGACTATTATGACACACCACTATGACCCAGTGCAAGTACTGTTTAAAAATAATAATAAACTAACCAGAAAAGACTGAGTCCCAAGGGTCTTCCAGGCTCACATTAAACCAGGGGTTTTACTCCACTGTGTCCTCCCTCCCACTCTCCCTGACTCCAACATCTGCCTTTGCAGCTAATCCTGTAGGTTCTCTCCTTTGTTTGTTATTTTTTAATAATCACCACATTTCTTCTAGTGATGCTTTACCCATATGATTTTAACTGGTTAACCCTTCCCCTTCCCCTTTCCTCCTCCCCTAACATATCAGAAGTGTAAAGACAAAGAACAAAAGGTTTAATATATTGCAGAGAAACAGAAAATGATGATGTAATATTTTTTAAAAATGGCTTTGTTGTTGTTGTTTGTTTGGAAGACAGGGCAGGTTGCCAGTACTCAATGATTCAGTAATATTGTAATACTGTATTTCTTTGGGGGGGAGGCTTTTTTTTTTGTCTTGAAAATGATAGACATTTGTAGAATATGGAGACTAACTCCTAGGAGTTGCTTTACTCTGTCAGGTGACTGAAGTCACTGAGATTCACTAATTTTCTCTGAGAGAACAGTTGATTGGGAAATTATTACTGTAAATAGCTCAGTGTTGTATAGTGATGCTTAAAATGTTTTGTAGTCTCAGCATAAGGACACAGCCTGAATAACTGACTTTGTGTTCTCCTCCTCCCACCTCCCCTCAATCCCACCTTATTTATACCTGGCCCTCCAAGGACTTTGGTTCACATTCATTTTGTGGTGAGCCTAAGTGGCCAGACCAGCTATCTACAAATAAGGTGGTTCTTAGGCCACTGAATAACAGCCTTTGTCCAGTGGGCCTCTGATTTTTTTCCCTTCTCCTCTCCCTTATCTCAAATACCTACTTTTCCAGACATTTTTTATTTGTGTTCCTTATTGCTGCCACAACCAGCATGATTGTATAGAGCTCATTTAGATCATTTACATACCAAGAGTTATATTAAAGCAGAATGCACAAATGAACATGTCATAATTTTTGTTATAATAAATATAAAATTTACAAGTAATGGGCCCATATGCTTTTGTCTGAGCAGTCAGAAATATCTTAAAAACTATACTATGCACTCCAGGCTTGGAGGATTGGGGTGCTTTGGAGATGTTTGTGGTTTGTCAGATGGCCTCTATGCTGGTGAATATTAATCCTTTATATTTTTTTTAATTGATTATTTTTGAAAAGGGAAGCCAAATTTCCCCTAACTCTCCTGTTGGTTTATGTGACTAGTCTTGTAGCCTTGTCTGAGTAGGAATGGGGGAGGGATCAGAAGTTGTAACAGTTCTCCTTGTCCTGCAAACTCGTGGGATCATATGAGCATTTTATCATGCTATTTTCCACTTATGGTATAGAACTCAGAAGCTGCCTTCCTCATTACTCAGCATGGAGAGGAGATATTGTCAGGAACCATTATAGACCAGGAAGAACCCATGCAGCTTCAGAATCTCAACTGAACATGTCCATCTTATTTGTACAATTGTGCTTCTCTTTTGCACACATAGCCCCCTCCCATTTTGGACCCGCTGTGTTGCAAAGGATATCACTAGTCTTTCATATACAGAAAGACAGACACCCCTCTGCCCCAGATATCCTGTGACTTGTTGCTGTGAATAATGTCTTTACATCATGGTTCTTGTGGGAAGGCAATCTGTGAGCACTTAAGCTTTGTTTTTCTCCATTCAGGTAACCCAGCTGAGTTGATTGCCTTGAAAGTCTTGAGTAAGATTGTATTCATACTTCATCTGAGAGGTAGAGGCAAAGACAGGGACACCTGTACATGCCACACCCCTTGGCAACTTCGAAGGCTGGCGATAGGGTTCTACTCAGCCCAGCTCAGGTTAAGGGCAAGTTCCATAAGAAAAATAAAGGAGATGGCTCTCTTTAGGCATCCTCTGGAGCTATCTGCTTTCAACAGCAAACACTTCCTTAGCAAAGAGAAGGAGCCACCTCGGCCACCAACTAGCTGTAACCTTGGGCAAGTCACATACTCCCTAGACTTTTTCTCATTTATAAAATGACACTTCAGATGGACTCTGAAGTTTCTTCCTAACTCTAACATTCTAGGATCCCAGAGTCTCTGAGCCAGGACTATTCACATCAAAGCCTTCTCTTTCTCACACCTTGAGGGTTTTCCAGTCTAGCCCCAGGTAGACAGGTCCAGATAAGGTAAGTTTTTCATTCTACTTCAGAGCACTGAATTTTGCTTGGTATATATAGATCAATTCCAAGGTCAATCTCATAGGGCTCCCTATGAGAGTTATAAAAAACCTATGAGAGGTATAAAAATGGTTTCCAGCATTCCTGCTATACTTCACCGAAGTCCAAACACCTAGACTAGTGCCAGTTACTGTGGTTCCAGGGCATAGGATGGTGCCTGGCACAAAGTAGATGTTTACTGAATGTTTATTGATTGACTGATTTGACAGGAGGCCAAAGTGTACATCTGGATCCTATCTCAATCCACCCTAAAGGACAATCCAGAACTAGGCCAAGTGTGAAGATCACAGAATGAGAATGTTTATACCTCAGTGAGCATATGCAATGTTGAACTATGAAGTAGTGGTAGTGTGGCAGAAGCAGGACACTGGAGTCGTTGGTGGTGATCTATAAAGCCTGAAGCAATCCCATTCTCTCTAGAGAAAGTTTGATCCCCTTCCCACCCCCTATAAGTGGCATAAGAAGAGTTAATGAGATTTCTATTGACATTTTTGTGGTTTGTTTCATAGAGAAGCTTGCTAGGAATTATCTAGTCATTTAATTCCTATGTTCATAATAAAATCTATTCAACAAATATTTAGTGCCTACTACATGCAAAGCACTATTATAGGTGCTATGAATACAAAGTTAAAATGACACAGCCCCTGCCCTCCAGGAATTTAACATTCCAGTTTGCAGGAAGGAGAGAGATGACCTGTACACAGGTACAGTGTCCAGAGCCAAAGGATAGAGTGACCCCAAAGCCCCAGGGCCCTTGTGAGGAAGGGAAGACCACTTTCACCTGGGGGCATTTAGGGAAGGCTTCTGGGAGGCAATGGTATGTGACCTGATCCTTCAAAGGAGGGGATTCCAAATGACAGAGGAAAATCAGGTAAGTTCAGTCACGGGAGAGAGCCTGAACAAGTGCACTGAATTTGGAAGTGTAAAGTAAGATTTGAGGAATGTCTGATCCTGTGTGGATAGAGTGTGTGATGTGTAAAATAACTATGGAAAGTAATCTACTAGAGGCAGTAGCTAATGAGATTTTGAGGGCATGATATAATCAGATGGGTTCCTTTAGGAAGTTAATTTGGTATCTAGCTAGAATGGGTTATAGAAACGAGGGAAGGAGACTAGTTGGGAGGTTGTTATAGCCCAGGAAAAAGGTGAAGAAGGCATAACAGTGGAGGTAGAAATTGAGGTTTCTGTAGAGGCAGAATCAGCAATGGCAATTGATCATATGTAGAATGTGACAGGGAAAAGGAATCAAGATGATTCAGAGGTTTCCAGTATGAGTGACTGTAAGAAGATGGTACCATCCACAGAAATGTGGAATATGTGGAGTTCACTTTCAGACATGTTGAGTTTGAGACACAGGACATGCAAGTATCCCTGTGCAGCTGCACAGTTCCATGGCAGGGATGGAATTAGATAAGTACATGTGGGAGGAGATGAGTGCACCAGGGAAGTTTACATAGCAAAGAGAAGTAGAGAAAAATGTCATTGAACCTGAGGGGTGAGGTTAGTCACCAGGGTGGGATAGTAGAGATTCAGGGAAAGTCTGGAATTTATCCATTAGAATATTGAAAACCTAGGACAGCAGTTTCAGTGGAGTGATATGATTGGAACCCTATTATTTTATAATAATGGCTAAGAAATGCACAGATGGTGAGAAAGTAGAAGCAGGAGATAGAATGACCTTTTCAGGGGGTTAGCAGTGAAAGGGTGGAGATGTAGGACGCTAGCTCAAAGGGATAGAGGGGTCCAAGGGAGTTTTCTAGGGGAGCACCTGGGAAGCCAGATGACAGGACAGAATTTGGTGAATAGACTGATAGTGTGCAAGATTCTAAAGGAGAAGACAGGGAATGAGATCAAGGGCACAAATGGTGAGGTTAGCCTTGGCAGGAAGGTGCATGTCATATGCATCTAGAGCCAAAGAGGTTTTGGGATGTGGAAAAGCAGAGCTGTTGGAGGTTGTGAGGGATGGTTTCAGCCTTAGTAAAGTAGGAAACTAGGTCATTATCAGCACAAAAGGATTAGGGAATGAAGTTGGAGACTTGAAGGTTTGAAATGGATGGTTTGGGGAGTAATAAAGAAATAAGATAAATAATTTCCTTATAGCGGTGAGGACCCAGTTGAAATTAGGTAACCAGTTTGCAATCCTGTATGTTTAGCAACTCAGAAGACTGGTAATGGTAGTAAGATGGCAGGCCAAAGTAGCAAGGGAGTCCCGAATGTAGGACAGGGCCTTGACCTGACTAACTGAAGAGAGGACAGACATCCTGGAGGGAGTAAAATTTCAGTGAAGACAAAAATGCAAGTTTAGGAAGAGTGAAGTCATCACACAAGTGGAGCAAGAAACAGTGGTCGGGGACAAAGAACTTTAGGGTTCAAGACTCCTCCAGGAGATCAGTTTCTGATTGATGATGAAATGTAAGAAAGTCCATCCCTGTGGATGATTGAGGTGAAATGGGCACTATCGTTGTGGAAGGCGAAGCTGACTGACTAGTCAGGAAACTTTAGGTCGTCACCAAAAATAACAATCACCAAGAAAAAAGGCAGTTGGAGGTGGAGAACAAAATGGCGAGGCACTGAAGAGTATATAATGGATAGCTTCTAGCTCCAAAGGAAAGTGGTGGTAGCCAAGAAGAACTTTGAAAATGGTGCAGGGAGTAGAGGGGTGCATAAAAGAAATAGCAGCCCATATTGGGGAGAGTCATAGGGGATGAGGTGCCTTTGGGAGAAATCCAGATTTCCGTTATCATCTCAATACAGAAGTTTTGAAGGAAAATATTGAAGGAGGATTTCACAATGGAGTGGGAGCTACAGAGGGCATCTTGGATGGCCCATCACCCTCCTTTCTGTGCCAAGACTCCTGCTCCAAAATCTGGTTGTTAAATCTGCTCCCAACTCTCCTGGCCCAACCCCAGTATCTCCCAAAGCGCAGCCTCCCCCTCCAACAACCTGACTGGTTGGTTTGAGTGAGAACCTCAGGATAGGTCTCAAAGCCCGGCAGGACATGGCCTTTCCTGGGTTGCAGGTGTCCTCTGGATTGCTTTTGTCACAGCACCACCTACTGGTGAGGCTGGACATTGGGCTGAACTAGACTGGGAAGCTTTCTCAACCCTTAATTCTCTCGAAAAAAGCAGAAAGCTGACTGTTTCTTGTCTGTCCACTAAGGACACCTTGGAGACTATGTTCTGTGGCATTTGTTGTTCACAAAGCCTTTGCTGAGGCCTCCGCTTCTGAAAGTGTCTCATGATTAGTGATAACGCAGCTCCTGTGAAGGCCAGTGTCATCAAACTGATGAAAAATAAAACAAGTGCAGAGTGAGAGGAGAAACGTAGTCATGGAGCTGGCAGTGAACCATTTCCCTGATTTTCCCAACAATGGGAAGAGTACTAGATTTGGACCCAGAAGTCTCAGGTATAAATTCTCATTTGTTCTACCTGGAGCTGCGTGATCTGAGCAAACTACTCAGTGCCTCAGTCCCTTCATCTATATAGTACAAGTCCATCTAGATGAGCTTCTCTCTCTCTCTCTCTCTCTCTCTCTCTCTCTCTTTCTCTTTCTCTCTCTCTCTCTCTCTTTCTCTCTCTCTCCCACCCCCAGTCTAAAACTTCTCGTTTAGATTTACTTTTAAACACTGATTTTG